>NC_141805.1:310258-615517 GCF_057944985.1 Cucurbita pepo subsp. pepo | reverse complement strand
AATTCCACAAATATATTTACACCGTAAACGTCAGCTGACTAATAACGTCAGCTATTATTCTATGATGTTTAATTTGGTTGTTAGGTCTCCATTGAAGACTTGAATTTTTTCTCTTAAACCTTAACCTATACAAATTTAGTTCCGGCTCTTGTATAAAGAATGTCTTATGAAAAATGGAATCTATCAATGTGCGTGCCAGGCTTCTTAACCTTAATGGCTACATTGTAAATCTTTTGGATTTAAACTACTGGTCTCTGGTTCATGACACCTTGAGATTGTCTACCTTAAATATTAAGCACCCTACGGTTTCTAACTCAAGCATACGAGAGATAGTTCTAATGTCAGGTTCGGTAATATTTTGGGGAGGGTGGTGGCAGTAAGGGAATTAGGGTTTGGAAAACGCCAGATTTCTCTATTAGATATTTATATTTTAAGCATTTGATTGCCATTATGAGTTACCCGTTCTCATAATTTATGTTTTACTCTTATTGTTAAACAGTTAAAATTTTGATAAAAAATATTAATACCTTCGTATTTGTCAATTGGAATTATTTTTTAATCAGGGCAGAGACTTCAGAACCCAGTTTCAATTAGGCAATGGTGCCTTATTTGGAGCAAGTTACATTCAGGTACAATTCTGAATGGTTCTAATTATGATGTTGGCTTGTCCTTTTATAGTTGCTCAAGCATTCTTGATAGCCTTGTACAAGTTTGGGAGTTTAGTTTTTATTGGGAGAATTTTTGAAACCTTTGCATAAAATTTTATTAAATTGGAGATTCTCGTTTAATAGTTTCTCTTTTGGACTTACGTTATTCTGCATTTTGAGGGTATATATATATTTTTTGACAACTGGGCTACCTTTTGCTCGTCATCCTTTTTCTCTCCCCTTTTGCTAGTGAATGTTTTTGATAAGGACACCTTTCCTTCTCCAGCCGCTGGAATCGTATTTTAGACAATGACAATCTCACACTTGCTCGCTATGTACAGGTGTTACAGGCCTCTGTATTTACGATCTGATTTTGCTTGTTCTTCTGGCACTCTGCTTCTAAAAACCTTGATCCTTTTGTCTCCTCGGTTTCTATTTTGTCATAACTATAAATTTCTCCTTTTCAAAAACAAAATGACCGTTTCATTTTTCCCTAAATGCCTTGAGGTAGTGGAATGTGTCCCCAAACCCCAGATGTTCATGTTACACTGCCTCTATAGGAATAGAGGTGGAGATGGGGTGAAAGTCTAGAAATTTTTGCATATAGGATGCCTGACAATTTGAGCAATTTCTGTAGATTTCTGTAGCTTTGCTCATGTTTTAACTCTGTCATCATTCTCTTCTCAGCTGTGTGGCATAAAGAGACCGTGCTGATAATTATCTTTTTTTTTTTTTTTTTTTGCAGAGTGTATCTTCCCATCTTTCATTGGGCGGTGAAGTATTTTGGGCTGGTCAGCATAGGAAGTCCGGTATTGGTTATGCTGCAAGATACAACACAGATAAGATGGTATAGTAACTGTCATCATCAGTTGACTTATTTAATTTTCTACCTTCTATTACCATGGAAAATGAAATTTCTAGGTAGGCTTCACTTTATAATAACTTAATTTCCATCTACTGGCTATATGTAGATAATTAAAATTGTGAAGTTAACATAAGCTTTAAGTTTATGATATTATATTGTATTTGTTTAGTGTTGTTTGATGAATATCTTATTTTAATCAGTTATCATTAATTAAATAAATTCTCTTATAAACTTTTAATAAGTTGTTTATGATACATACTGTGTGTGCATAAATTCTTGAACTCTTCATGGAAATGACTTCATAATGACAGACTGGCTCAAATAGTTGGGCATTATTTTCTCACTTTGTTGGTCATAAGTTTGATTCTCAATGTAAAATATTATTAGAATAGCATAAATGAATAATGTTGAAATATATATAGCTTGTTTCCAAAAATCATTATCCACCATCTCCCTTGAGATATCATAGAAGATATTGGGTTTCTTTGTTCTTAGTGAACTTATGCAAGAAAAGTTGTGCCACTCTAATAGTATCTTGTTTTCTTTTCTAAAAAAAAAATTGTACTTGTTGATTGTGGCCAGATTCTGTGGAAATTTCTTGGGTTAATGAAAATTTTAATCCGAGGAAGAATAAGAGTTTGACCTTAATGATCTATCGTCATGTTCAATTTTTCAATCTGCAGGTTGCCACTGGACAAATTGCCAGCACGGGTATGGTGGCTCTGAGCTACGTTCAAAAAGTGTCTGAGAAGGTAAGTAAATTGTGTCAGCGCATTTCTGCTGTCTTGAAACAATGAACATTTGATTAATAACCAAATAACACATAACAAAGGGCAAAATAACCTCCTAGCAAGCCAACACTGCACAATGAAGAGAATGGTAAAAGAGGCAGAACTATCAAACTTTGTAATTTATTTTTCATTATATCTTATATCATTTTTTATTCCTTATTTTAGGTTTCATTGGCATCTGATTTCACGTATAACTACATGTCAAGAGATGTAATATCCAGTCTTGGCTATGACTACATTCTTCGACAGGTAGCTTCTGTTTTGTGAATGTTCTATAACGCCAAATATATGTTATCAACAATCCATTTCCTATGCTACTGTTTAATTTTTCAAGGAGAACATGATTGGAGAAATTGAAGATTTTGTGTGGTAATCAGAAGGTTTATTTACACTTGTCTGCTATATAGTATTGTTGTGAGGATGATATCATGGTTGAAAATATGTAGAGCTAATCTAGAGAGAAATGGAATGGAGAATGTGGTTAAAAAATGGCGATGTAAACTAAAAATGTTGCTTCTGGGATAATCCTAGAAGAGCTAATTTTTGGCAACAAGCCCTAATACTATTCACCAATCTTGCTTTAAACCCTTAATGCTCAAGAATATGACTGAGTAAGCTAGGAAAATGGAGAAATTTTTGTCTAATCGATGGGGGGTCATTTTACTGTAGACTAGTCTGATGGTCATTTTACTGTAGACTAGTCTGATGGTCATTTTACTGTAAACCTTTATTGCTCCAGTTTTATCGACTATCATATTACTGAAGATGGGTAAATGTTGTGGTTGTTACAGTGCCGTCTTAGAGGGAAGATTGATTCCAATGGTTGTGTAGCTGCTTTCCTTGAAGAGCGACTAAATATGGGTGTTAATTTCATTCTTTCCGCAGAGGTACCTATAAGTTGCATAGTTATTATTTTTATTTTTTATATTTTGCCTCTGAACAAAACATCAAGAATTTCTTCAAGACTTTTACCCAATGCTTTGCTTATTTCTTCACAATTTATTACATTTGTTAAAAACACTTTTTGAGTTTCTAGTTAAATGTCAAAAGCTTCCCCCTCAATTTTGAAGTTCTGGTTTGAATTTTAGAAACATTCTATGGAATTAGATATAACAGAACTAAAAATTCACGAGGGAAACAAGTCGCTTTTTTAGAAACAGGAAACTGTAAAACAGAAGGTGACTATAACGACTATCAAGCAGGCACCTTTTAACTTATATTGTTCACATGGCTGAATCGGTTCTTAACTGTGACATGTAATGCAGATTGATCACAGGAAGAAAGACTACAAATTTGGATTTGGTTTGACAGTAGGAGAATAGATTGGCAAGAGTGAGGAAGTCGTTATCGTGTCCCCAATGCTGTGGTAGAAACATAGTGGAATTCTTTCCTTGCATGATTTTTCCTGGTGTTGAATTCTCAGTTCCCTTAGTTAATTGTTGTTCAGCACATTATTTTGAGCAGAATCTAACTGCTGTTGCAGTTTCTAGAGGCCATATCTGTCTCCCCATATCAAAATTTTCTTTATCAATTAATAATTTTGTTATTCACCCGAGGGCTAGACAACGAGATGACACTGTCGACTTCGAAATCTTATGCAGCTTTCGACTTGTTTATCCTTTCATTTTTGGTTGGTTTTTAACCTTATTGATACATAGACAAGAGCAGCTAATCTTGTCTTTGCTCATTTTGATGTTTGTGGACATTGATATGTAAGAAATATCATGCTGTGATCGAGTGGATATATAAAAAGGGAAGAAATAGTTTCATCCCTTCCCTTCGCTTTATGATAGAAAGTTCCTCAAAGAAGTGTCCTTGTTCGTTGATTTTTCTTTTATTTATAGAAATACTACCATGCAGTATAGATATTTTGTTCGTTAAATTGTATACTTTTTATTGTTTTTTTAATTACAAAGTTTTATATTATTTGAACTCAATGGGGTTATATTTATTTTATAATTGTAACGTCCTAGATCCACTGCTACAAATATTGTCATCTTTGGGCTTCCCCTTTCGGGCTTCTCCTCAAGACTTTAAAACGTGTCCAAATCCACCCCCTTTTGGGGCCAGCGTCTTTATGGGCACACCGCCCGTGTCTACCCCCTTCGGGGATCAACGAGAAGGCTCGATGTCTGGCTTTGATACTATTTGTAACGGCTTAGATCCACCACTAACAAATATTGTCCTCTTTGGGCTTTCTGTTTCGGGCTTCTCCTCAAGGCTTTAAAACGCGTCGGACGGTTTTCACACACCTAGCAAATATTGTCCTCTTTTGGGCTTTCTGTTTCGGGCTTCCCCTCAAGGCTTTAAAACGCGTCGGAGGGTTTCCACACACCCTTATAAATAGTGATTTGTTCTCCTTCCCAGCCAATGTCTACTCCTATCCAACCAATGTGGGACATCACAATAATTTTTTTTTTTATAGAGTGATATTTTGTTTATTAGTCATTTGTGGGAATTGGGTAGGTCTTTTGGGTAAAAAATGTAATTTTTTTTTTTTGGAAAGGGCTAAAATGTGTAAATTGGGTCAAGTTTTGTCCATTGATTATGAAATATGAAAATTTTCTTCAAAAATCAATTTTTTTTTTTTTTAATTCCCAATTCATCTTTTAATATTTAACGCTGAGATAAAATATTAACTTCTTAAGATTCAAAGTAAATACTAAAAAGACAGAAATAATTAAGTAATCCATCACATCAAATCTCTAAATTATGCCAAATAAAATCAATGGCTTATTATGAATCTAATTTCATTTTATTCAATTATTTTTTTTTGTGTCGGTGCGGCATTTCTGTGGGTCCCTTGTCCAGCCTGCAAATTCGAACTATGAACCTCCAATCGGACGGTCTATATTCACCGCTCCCTCAGTAACTTCTTCCAGAGCTAAAAAAAAATGGCTTCAATCAATGGCGTTTACAAGCTGAAAAAGACTCCCGATCTAACCCCCTTTAACGATTCTTCATTCTCCTTTGTCTTCTTTTGTTCATTTGCAAGTTAAGGAGAACACCCTCTTTCTAATCAGCCCAATCGCGGCCATTTCAGGTATGTTGAAAGCTCATTCTTCTCTCATGGAAATCTTGTTAAATCTGTTTGTAATTCATGTTTATGCATTCTGGGTTTGTAGTGTGAGAGGCGAAAATGGCTGTGAATTTCTCCCTTCTGGTGATACTGGCACTGATTTTAATGGCGTCGGTAGTGAGTGGAGATGAACCTTCGATTAAGCCGAAGGTTAAGATTGTTAAGGGGAAGAAGCTTTGTGATAGAGGATGGGAGTGTACCTGGTCTTCTTATTGTTGCAATTTGACCATTACTGACTACTTCGAGACCTATCAATTTGAGAATCTCTTCTCGAAGCGTAATTCGCCGGTGGCCCATGCCGTCGGGTTCTGGGACTTCCATTCCTTCATTCTGGCTGCTGCTCAGTTCGAGCCGCTCGGATTTGGAACCACTGGGGATAAGAAGATGCAGATGAAAGAGATTGCTGCTTTCTTGGGCCATGTCGGCTCTAAGACCTCTTGTAAGTAATGGCTGATTTTTGCGAAATTTCTGTGGTGAATTGGGTGTTGATTATGATGAAATGGTGGTTGTAGGTGGTGATGGAGTGGTCACAGGAGGGCCACTTGCTTGGGGTCTTTGTTTCAATAAGGAGATGAGTCCTAGCCAGGATTATTGTGATGACTACTTCAAGCTTACCTATCCTTGTGCTCCTGGTGCTCAATATTATGGCCGTGGTGCTCTGCCCATTTTCTGGTTTGAAGTTTTCTATCCCAATTTCCTTTTTCCAGTGGATTTTGTTTTGTATATTTGGTTTATATCTGTGTTCCTTGTTTATACTCAAATTGCAATTCTCTATAGCATGTGGGGATGGAGATTTGAACCTTCAACCTTCTTAAATTGAAATTTGCAGGTCCTAAATCTAAGGTGTCTAGCTGAAAGAAGAGCTAATTAGGAACTAGTCTGATAAGTTTTTGGTCGGGTTAGAGAGAAAGTATGAACATTGTTTAGAATCGCTACGTAGAGTCCAAAGCTATTGTTAGTAGATATTGTTCTACTTTGGCTTTCCTTTTCGAACTTCCCCTCAAGGTTTTTAAAATGCTCACTGCTGGTAGATATTGTTCTACTTGGGTTCCCCTCACGCCCACTGCTAGTCGATATTGTTCTATTTGGATTTCCCTCAAGGTTTTTAAAACGTGTATGCTAGAGAAAGGTTTCTATCTCCCTTTCGAGGCCCAGCGTTCTCGCTGACACTCGTTCCCAGATAATTGCTGGCTCTGATATCATTTGTAATAGCCCAAGCGCATTGCTACCAGATATTATTTTCTTTGGGCTTTCCCCTTCGAGCTTCCCTTCAAGGTTTTTAATACGTGTCTACTAAGAAGAGGTTTCACACCCCCCTTCAGGGTCCAGCGTCCTCGCTGACACTCGTTACTTTCTCCAATCGATGTAAGATCCCCCAATCCACCCCCCTTTGGGGCCAACATCCTTGTTGGCACAATGTCTCGTGTCTACCTCCCTTCGAGGCTCAGCTTCTTCGTTGGCACATCGCCTGGTGTCTGGCTTTGATACATTTGTAATAGCCCAAGCCACGCTAGTAGATATTGTTCTTTTTGGGCTTCCTCTCAAGGTTTTTAAAATGCGTTTGCTAGGGAGAGGTTTCCACCCACTCATAAGAATGCTGCATTCTCCTCCCCAACCAATGAGGATCTCACATTTTACGTTTGACAACTTTTTATTTGAAGTTTGATGGAAATGAATTATGGATATGGTATCTTCAACAAGTGTTTGTCATATCATCGAGAATTTAACCGAGTTCGTTCTGTCGTTTGTCATCCTAGGAATTACAATTACGGTAAGATTGGCGATGCTTTGAAGATAGATCTGTTGCATCATCCTGAATATGTGGAGCAGAATGCAACCATTGGATTTCAAACTGCAATATGGAAGTGGATGAACCCAGTGAAGAAGTCACAGCCTTCACCCCATGATGTCTTTGTTGGCAATTGGAAACCCACAAAGAACGACACCTTGTCCAAAAGGGTTCCTGGTTTTGGTACAACCATGAACATTCTCTATGGAGATTCCATCTGTGGGAAGGGTGATATCGACCCGATGAACAACATTATTTCTCATTACCTATACTACATCGATCTGATGGGTCTTAGTCGGGATGAGGCCGGGACTCACGAAACGCTTTCGTGTGCTGAGCAGATTCCGTTCAATCCAACTTACGTCGCTCCAGCTGCAGTTTCTTGAGATTCATCCATGACAATGGGTTGTAAGCATCCAGAATTTCCACTAGTTCAAGTAAGATCCAAGACATCCTTGTACAATTATTTAAAGTGTGCAGTATGTTTGTCATATTTATACTCCTAGGATTTCAGTGTTTCTGAGATGTCAATGAATCGCTTGGTATATAATATATCTGTATTACTATGAACAGTTTGGTTTCTTGGTCGAAATGTGTGTTGCCGACATGTTCTTCCTTGTCTGATGTCAGTGCCTATTTCTTCTTTTTCCCTCTCAAATGTGTAGAAATATTGATTTGTCCATAGATATTCATGAATAAATCATTTTAAAGATCTTGGTTATTAATATTTATGTTTATATTAGCGACATTTTGTTCGTGTTCTTATGATATGATGAATATGGTAGTGTTTATTTAGTATACATCTTCTTGTTAATTTAAACATAGTTCAATTAGTTAATACACGAGGAGGAGATTGAAGTTTTGAATCTCTCTTATAGACGGGAGAAACCGAACATGAATGTTTCTTAAGGTTGAACCTAAATCATCCCGAAGATGTCTTTGGTTAGCTATTTAATATTGGGACGTTTTCTCTTTTCGTAAAAAACAAGTAACAAATTTTACTTGGACAATTGTGTAAATTTGAGTTATATATGTGGGTTAGCTAAAGACTCGTGAAGACCTGTTCTCGTTAATGGTATTATGGTTAGTGAATCAAATGATCTAGTCTCAACTTGGACTACCCAACTCAAATTATAACACAACCAAAGGTTTAGTTGGCTTTTTTTTTTTTTTTTTTTTTTTGAATTTTTTGAAAATTGAAAATTTAGATCTGGGTTGATATTTTTTGGTCAAGTTAACTTAGACCAACCTCACTAATTTGAAAACATGGTTTATAATCGATGTTAGTGACGTGTTTGTGACTTGTGAATATTTGACATTTGAGCTTAACGTTTTAGTTATTAATGTAACGTGGATAAATATGATTTTTTTAAATATTAAAAAAAAACAACCCAACCCAACATAACTTAATTCTAGTTGGATTGTGTTGTGAATTCTATTTGGATTGTTCGGGTCATCAATCCAGCTAACTCAAAATTTCGAGTCGGTCCAACATAGTTTTTCTACCTAAGCGAACTCAACTCGGGTAAGTCCTAAGTAATTTTGAAACTTTTTAATATTTAAAGTTATTATAGAAATAAAAGAAATATAATTTAGCGCGAAAAAGAAAAAACTAAGACGACGACTTTGACCAATTTCCCCTAACGGGCGATCCAAACTTCCGAAAGAGCGAAACTTGCAAGAGACGCAGCATCTCTCTGTGAGTAAGAAGAAACGAACTCTTCAGCACTTCTCTCATTCGCACTCATCTCTCTCAAACTCGCCATGGATTTGGACCCAGATGAGGTTTTCAGAGACGACGATGACGATCCTGACAATCCACTCTTTCAGGTTCAATACCAAAAAGTGATTCTGCCTGCATTCTGTACCTGTATTTCTTCTTCCCACTCCATTTCCTTAGTTCCGCTCGATTTTTCTCTACTCAATTTGGTGAACAGGAGAGGGAGTCAACAAAAGAACTGGTGGTTTACTTGGTGGATGCTTCCCCTAAAATGTTCAGCACGACTTGCGCCTCCGTGAGTTCTTCCACTCTTTTTGCTGTCCCTGCTACTTTCATCTTGTCGTTATTTCAATCCTCGAGCTGATTTTAATACTGTAATGGCTGGAATAGCTCTTCGGATTTTATTATATATTCTTTAGCTTGAAGTAAACGTTATCTGTTAAGAGTATTCAGGCCAAAAAGGCTGGATACTATGCTTTACAAGTAGAGTTCTTATTGGTAGTGGGAGCTGACGTTTGGAGAAGAGACAGAAATAAGGAATGTTGTTGCTTGGTCGTTCTCACTGCCTCAACTTTTCGTGGGAAAATTTCTCATTACCTCATCCGTAGTTTAATATTCTTCATTTTAGCTTTTGATAGTTCTTTTTACTTTTTTACTTGGTCTGAGGTCTCAAGAATACTATAATAGAAGGAAAACAAAGTTTAGTTTATGATGTTCCTTTAAGTGATTATTCTACGCGGCGATACGGACTCGACCTGCTCCTACCCATCCCAGGGTACCATAGCATGTCGGGAATAAGGGGGGACATACTGGACGTAATCACTCCCTTGGTTGGGGGCTGTGTCGCCCTGCTTTTACGATCGATACACAGTTGAGTAGGCCGATCACGAACACTATTGGTGTGGGAGCGATCCTGGTCAGGGAAGGCTAAGACGGCGCCTTGCATATGGGTAGCAAGAGGGCGCTTATGCCCCGACGGTGGGGCCTTATGGGGAAGGGCCCAGCCGAATAGGGACAGCACACCCCCCACTTCAAGCGCACCTCTGTATCGACTTTTTCACTCTTTCTAGTCGGTGGAACCGGTTAACCACGCGAGCAGGTTAGATGCGTGGGGCAGAGGGCTCGTAGTACCCCCTTTTCTTCAGTATACTTTGTTTTTATGCTTAGAATATGTTGGGTATCTGTTGAGAAATATTAGTGATATTAATAGGATATTATGAGAGTATGTTTGTCATATGGAAGGAAGGAAGAAAAGTGAAGATTGGTGGTAGATAGAGTAAGTCGGGGGGTTTGAGGTATGCAGAAATGGAATAGTAGTTTCTTGGGAGAGTCCATATTCAGACCTCTCAAAACGAGCTTCATTGTTTGAACCCCCATTTCTAGCTCTTATTAGTCTCTTTCTCCATGCTTGAAAGAGCTTCATGGTTTCTGATTTATTTATTTTAATTTGATATCAAGCATATGCTGAATACTACATTTTTTTGCTTCCAGGAAGATCAAAAGCAGGAAACCCATTTCCAAGTTGTTTTGAGCTGCATTTCACAATCATTGAAGACGCAAATCATCAACCGAAGTTATGATGAAGTTTCCATATGCTTTTTCAACACAGTATGTTGTTGGCTTAGTAAAACTTGACTTATTTTTACTTAGGTTTTCTTTATAAATTTAAATGCACTTTATAGCCGGAGTGCTTTCTGATAGATTATAAAAGGTCCTCCCATCTACGATTACTGATTATCAATCAGCCTTCACGGCCAATCAGCAAATCCTTGATGCACCACTTGAGGAAGTATCAAGTTTGAATATTAATTGCCTCAAGATAGAATTTTTGGGTATTGGTATTGACTCACATCTAGCTTCTCATTTGGCAACATCCTTTGGTAGTAAGATTGGTTATTAGCCGACTACTTTCTGTAGTCTCCCTCTAAATAGCAACCCTCGATCTTTCAGCTTTTGGACCCCGGTTCTTGCAAATATGGAGAAACAATTGTATAGTTGGGGTATATCACATATTTGTATAGCGAGGAGACACACAGTTATACAAGCTACACTTGCTAATCTTCTTACTTACTACTCTCTTTTTCTTGCTCCTATCAAGGCCGCCAAGGCCATTGAGAAGCGATGACCAGCTTCTTATGTTCTTGAATGTAATTCTACTTATTCCAATAGTATTTTCTATTTATGGCATGCACAAGTTGACGCCTAACTTTTTTTCTCTGTTTTAATTCTTTCCAGAGGGAAAAAAAGAATTTGCAGGATCTAAATGGTGTCTTTGTGTTTAATGTCTTTGAACGAGAAGATCTTGATCGACCAACAGCAAGGCTTCTGAAAACCATTGATAGCTTAGAGGGTAACTACTAGCTACACAAGATACTTATGTTGGGTCATTGGGATGACTAGTTGATGTAGTTAGTGAGATAGGACATAGGAGATTCTTCGGTACTTTTGTTGATCAAGTACATCAAACAAACTATGGGAGTTCTAGCAGCTGAAGGAGTTGGAAGTACTCCTTGTTATTGTTGAAATGAAATTAGTAGCGAAAGGAAAATCTGAACATAAAACTTTAAAATTCAGATAGATGCAAGAAAAGGATATAAATTATACAGAATTATGTTACCTCTACTACCAACGAAAGTATATATGAAAGCTACAACGTGAATCATCTGTATGAGTTCATTGAAAGCTGCAACTTGATGCTTTGATATTGCTGATTTTCCAATGGTATAGTGAGCATCTAACCTTGAGGTTTAATTTAGAAGAGTTATTCCAGGATCAAAAAGGGAAAGAAAAAAAAAAAAAAAAAACTAAGAATTTAGCTTTCTTGTTTCTTTGCTGATCCTGGAATGACCAAGTACTGCAAGCATGGCTGTGAGAAGAGGATACTGCTTATGGATTGTTCATGTTTGCTAGACATCTGAGATCGATGCTGCTCTGTTAATATATGTTATCACAGTTTACATTGTTAAAGAAGATTACTGTTTTAGATGGTAGATCATTTTCCATGGATTTTAATAAAGGTATATCTGATTCTTTATTGATAATATTATTAATATTTTTGCAGAAGTATTTATGAAAGAGATTGGAAGTCAGTATGGCATTGTCTCAGGTTCTCGTGAGAATTCTCTTTACAATGCTATATGGGTAGCGCAAGCCCTGCTGCGGAAAGGGTAGTACATTGCTATCACAATTGAAATTTATTCTATGTATTCTCTGACTAATCTAGAGTATAATTGGTGAAATATCAACCCATCCACCCATCACAAACACAAAAGAGAAAAACTATCTTGATTAGTGTTTTCACGTACAATTTGTTTCAGATCTGCAAAAACAGTTGATAAGCGGATCCTTTTGTTTACAAACGAAGATGATCCTTTTGGAAGTATCAAAGGTGCTACAAAATTTGATTTGATAAGAACCACATTACAGAGAGCTAAGGTAGGTGCATTTGTTTTTAAATGCTTGATGAATTCTGCATTTTAGTTGTGGAAGTAGGCCCGCTGAGAGTAATCTGTTCTTTTCCAGGATGCTCAAGATCTCGGCATTTCAATTGAACTTATCCCGCTGAGTTGCCCTAATGAGCAATTTAATATCTCTCTTTTCTATGCTGTACGTGTATCTTTACAGTTGATGTTATCAGTATGTAAATGATATCATGTTCATTTTACGAACTGGATGAATATTTTGCATTCTAGGACTTGATTGGATTAGAAGGAGGTGAGCTTGCTCAGTTTGTTCATTCAGCAGGAGATAGGTATGGTTAATAGTATTTTTGTCAACAGTAATGATATCGGGTTGAGTACCTTTTGTCAAAGCAAATGCTCTTTATTTTTAAAATACAGCAAATAGAAAATGGGAGATTATCCAAAAAAAAGTATGCAATATTATCGTTTCCTATTATCTTTCAGTTTTACAAATTTGGATGAATATTTTCAATGGATGAGAATACCTGTAGGGGGCCTCACAATATCACGAGAAGATGAGATGCCTCTAGAACTTTGGATAGATTTGATAATCCTAAGATTAATTGACTTTAGTTTAGTTTCCGCGTGAATGAAAATCTAGCCGTTTAACTTGTGCGAAGTATCCTTAACTAAGCTTGGGTATCCAGACCTCTTAACATTTGAGAATAATCAACGAGGACTAGAAAACCCTTTAATAGAACCTCCTTTTGATCTTGCTTCTGATCTCTCAAAATTGATTAAGCCAAAGAGCTTCCTTACTTCTCTTTCCCCCCAGGACATTTCAAGTTTGCTTTGCTTTCCTGTGTACCTTAGGGAGAATAAGAATGAGGGTGAAGTTCGTCATGTTAATAATCCAGAAAAGATGTTTTATATGATGTGCAATGCACATGTTAGCTTGCTACTATATTCAATATATAGTGTCCAAATGTACACTACCTTTGTAATTTGCAATCCTCGGGAATGTTTGTTTGTGTATGTACTTTTTGGTGCACATGGAGCAAATTGTGTTTCATGTTCTCTGTGCTGTGAGATTAATATGTGTGCCTCATATGTTATACTTTCTTTCATCTTTTGTAGAATTCATACTTTAGTCTCACTTGTCTCCCACATATTTTATTATCAACCATAATTTTCAGATTAGAAGATATGAAGGATCAACTGAAGAAACGAATGTTCAAGAAGCGTGTAGTCAGAAGTCTCAAATTCTCTATCACCAATGAATTGTCAATTGATGTTAATAGTTATGCATTGATTCGTCCCACCCTTCCTGGTACTAAAATCCTGATGTCCTTTAGTTGGAACATTGCTTATGCATGTTTGTGGTTCTAATATTCAATATTACCTTCCTTGTCTTGACTGTAGGAGCAATCACTTGGCTCGATTCTATCACAAATCGTCCGTTGAAGGTAAAAATATCTTATTTAGGTTTCACTGTTCTGGGTGTACTGGTGCAAGTTGATTGTATTACATTGTATTTATCATGCCTTGAGACAGAAGGATCAATCTAAAAGTTTCTCAATGGTCATTGAGAATGAATCAAATCTAACCATTCTTCTCAATCTTTTCTGCCTACTTCAATAGAATTGCTTTCAGCTGTTCTCCTAGTCTAACTTTTATAATGCTGGTGATGTAAGCACTAGTAATGAGTCAAAGCTTGTTTTCGCTGGAATTATGCAGACAGAGAGGTCATTCATTTGTGCGGATACAGGTGCATTATTTTCAGAACCCTCAAAGCGATTTCAGCTTTATAAAAAGTAAGCCTTTTAAACTTTAACCTTTCTTAATATAAAACATAAGTTTTCTTCTGGAAATTAATATTCGTAAGCTGAAACCAAACCACGTGAACAGAACGATCCAAGAAGCAAAAGCATCCCAGATTAAAAATTTATATAATAATTCACTAGAGGACTCAACCTATATATGTACCACTTTTTTTTTTTTTTTTTTTTTTTTTTTTTTTTTTTTTTTTACTGATCTTTTTGTTCATGAAATCTTGTATCAACTATTTAAGAGCAACTTGATCAAAACAATTAGAGAAGCTTTTGTAGAAATTGCTAATCATTAGCAAATTATTGAAGCAATAACATATATTGAAACTGAAAAAGCTTTGCTTTTATTGCATGCCTATTAGATTGTACTTTACTTGGTGAATTTCAGTGAAATTATTTTTCTTAATATCTAGTCAGGTAATTAAGTTCTCTGAGGAGGAGTTATCAGAGATCAAGAGGGTTGCTACTGGGCATCTTCGGCTTCTAGGCTTCAAGCCATTGAGTTGCTTAAAAGATTATCACAATTTACGGCCATCAACATTTTTATATCCTAGTGATCAGGTTACTTTGCATCTTTTTTCTCTTTTATGTGTTGTGTATATTTGTATTCTTAGTGTTTTTCAAAATTGTGGATAGTTGGTTGCTGCTTCCTTAACATGCCTTCACCTTTTAGGCTGTTTTGATGGCTTCTCACATTTTTGTTTCTCTCTATGATGAATACTGCTGGCCTCTTTCCTTCCTTCTCACAACCACTCACATGATAAATAATCTGATTCACTCACATGATAAATAATCTGATGGATATTGTCTAACTACATATGATGATTCTCAAGATCCTCAATACTTTGTCATCATTGATTAAAAGGAAATCTGTTCAAATGTCTATGTAATAACCCCAGTCCAGATTTTGACGGTCTTTATTGTAGGAAATGGTTGGTAGCACTTGCATCTTCGTTGCACTCCACAGATCCATGTTGAAGCTCAATCGGTTTGTACATATAACCCCATCCTTACCCTGTATAATTAAACACATGATTCTCTTCATTGGTCCAAAAATTGTATTTTTCACAGTAGCAACATTTTTCCTTCCACAGTTATTTTATTTGTATGACTGTCGACGTACCAATGTTTTTTAGTGCACCTGCAACAGTCCTTTGGGGCTCAAGTGCAAAGCTCAAAGAAAAGTGGCAACATTTTTTGTTTGAGAAACACATAGAAAATGGGAACAATCTTTTAGATATGAAAAAGTATAATATTATGAATAATAAGATGGTGAAAATTCTAAGAAATTTAGTGTGCAGAGAAACAAGCAACTTTAAAGAGCATTATACCGTTTCTAAGTAAGTTTAGTATCCTATGAAGAAGGTCTCCTACAATGCTGAGGCAAGTTTGGTATGGTTCATTCTGATATCAACTAGCCTCATGTTAGATATCATGAGGGAAGGCCCGTGGATATAGAGATTAATGAAGGAAGTAATTTCTCCAAGGGCTCAGATTTAAGAGATTTAGAATCTTCCAGCTCTATATAATCTTGAAGTAAAAAATTGGTCTCTCTTTGGTCCACAACTGAAGTATCCCTTAGATAGTATACAGAATGGATCATGTTTGGTGAAAATTTTTAAGAACTATGACGGGGCAGGTATTCAACTGTGATGTCCCACATTGGTTGGGGAGGAGAATAAACCATCATTTATAAGGGTGTGGAAACCTTCCCCTAGCAGACTCATTTTAAAGCCTTGAGGGGAAGCCCGAAAGGGAAAGCCCAAAGAGGACAATATCTGCTAGCGGTGGATCTGGGCCGTTACAAATGGTATCAAAGCCAGACACCGAACGATGTGTCAACCTTCTCGCTGTTCCCCGAAGGGGGGTAGACACGAGGCGGTGTGCTAGTAAGGACGCTGGATCCCAAAGGGGGGTGGATTTGGGGGCGGTTCCACATTGATTGGAGGAAGGAAAGAGTGCCAGCGAGGACGCTGGGCCCCGAAGGGGGGTGGATTGTGATGTCCCACATTGGTTGGGGAGGAGAACAAACCACCATTTATAAGGGTGTGGAAACCTTCCCCTAGCAGACGTGTTTTAAAGCCTTGAGGGGAAGCCCGAAAGGGAAAGCCCAAAGAGGACAATATCTTCTAGCGGTGGATCTGGGCCGTTACATCAACTTTCCCCTTGGGATAGGATACTAAAGAAGGAAGTTGATCACAAATTATCAATAGGCGTGCAATCCTTCTAGCTTGTAACTTTTCTAATATCATTGAAAAGTTTTGTTCCCTTGTCAAAGAAGAAGGGAACAAAAAAAAAAAAAACATGGGATATATTCTTCCCAATTGATGTCGGGTCTGTTGAAGAGAACAAACCTTTTTAAAACATCGATTCAAGCTATTGGAGGTATGTAGGCGGATTCAGCTTAATATTTTTTTCTCTCTTGTTTTTACTTTATCCTTTAGGAATAAATTTTAAGTTTGAAATTTCTTGCAAGTGTTCTATGCTAAAACATCTTGACAATTGGGAAGAATTTGATTGTAAGTACATCCATCTGTCGTAATATGTGGTTCGCAGAGAATCCATCTGGAACTGTATCCTTTCTCCATTAAGTGTTGACATATGTAACTGAAATGAACATTGAATCCCCATTTTAGTATTGATTAATGGGTAGATTTTTAAAATTTGTAACTATACAATAACCATTTTGTTCTCTATTACCCAGTTTTGCAGTTGCTTTTTTTGGTAGTCCATCTCGCCCCCAGCTAGTTGCTCTTGTGGCCCAAGTAAGATGAAACTATCCTTCTATCATTAGCAATGTCATGCATCTCTCATTTTATCTTATACTCCTCATCTCTGCTACCAATTTTCATTTGTGTTATTGATTTAATGGACATCAATCAGATCACTGAAGTTGAAAACCTTTTTGAAGCTTCGGAATGGATTTGTTTTTTTTTTTTTTTTTTTTTTTTTTTGTTGTTGTTGTTATTGTTGCATTTAGGACTTTCAGTTGTCATTCTACTGCTGAAAGTTGTAGGCGTTGTTGAGCTCTAATTTCTGAGTTTAATGCACTTGTCTTATTGGAACTACAAAGGATGAGATTATTACTGCTGGGGGACAGCTCGAGCCACCAGGAATGCACATGTTATATTTGCCTTATGCTGATGATATCCGACATGTTGAGGAGGCAAGAAAAATGTTTTAGTTGGTCAGAGTAGTTTTCTTAAAGTTGCTGCTAATTAGTACTGTAATATGTTGCAGCTTCATCCGGATCCTAATGTTGCACCTAAAGCGACTGATGATCAAGTTAAAAAGGCCGCTGCTTTAATGAAACGCATTGACTTGAAAGACTTCTCAGTTTGCCAGTTTGCTAATCCTGGTATTGTTACAGATTCATACTTTCAATTTGCTAGGAACCAGAAAATTGAAATGGAAATGAATAAAAATAGTATTAATATGAAAAAAAATTCTACGTTGGCATGCTGCTTGCTGTAACATAAACTCTTATGAAATGCATACGCCCCTAATTAATGCCTCTCTTCCGTGTCCCAACATTTTTGTTACTATCCTCTAGGTTTAATTATCTTGGATTGGAAATCTTTTCTGTAACAGTTCAGGGCCCACCGCTAGCAGATATTGTCTTCTTTGGGCTCTCCCTTTTGGGCTTCCTCTCAAGGGGCTTTAAAATGCGTCTGCTAGGGGAAGGTTTCCACACCCTTATAAATGGTGGTTTGTTCTCCTCCCCAACCAATGTGGGAAATCACAATCCACCCTCCTTCGGGGCCCAGCGTTCTCGCTGGCACTCTTTCCTTCCTCCAATCGATGTGGGACCGCCCCCAAATCCACCCCCCTTTGGGATCCAGCGTTCTTACTAGCACACCGCCTTGTGTCTACCCCCCTTCGGGGAACAGCTAGAAGGTTGGCACATTGTCCGGTGTCTGGCTCTGATACCATTTGTAACAACCCAGATCCACCGCTAGCAGATATTGTCCTCTTTGGACTTTCCCTTTCGGGCTTCCCCTCAAGGCTTTAAAATGCATCTGCTATCCACACCCTTATAAATGGTGGTTTGTTCTCCTCCCCAACCAATGTGGGACATCACATTTTTACTTCGGTAGGTCTAAAGTTGTGGCAGGGCCTCTTTCTGTTGGACATTGTTTTTGTTCCCCATTGTTTTCTTTAATCCGGTTTCACTAAAAACTCGATTTCTACCACAACAGTAAAAAAGAGAAAAAAAAAAAGGCCGGATAAAAGGTATCACTTGTGTCCTTGCTTTTTATGAGAGCATGTTTATCCTTGATGTATAATGAAAGACATATTTCAGCCTTGCAGAGACATTATGCAGTACTGCAGGCTTTAGCCCTGGAAGAAGATGACATGCCCGAGGTTAACGACGAAACAGTCCCTGATGAAGAAGGAATGGCTAGGTATGATTATGGTGTAGCTTTGTCTCTCTTTTTTAAACCACTGCAGAATAGTACAGCTTAGAAGGCATTCTGTTTCTGCATGTTTTGTTGTAGACCTGGGGTTGTGAAGGCAATAGAAGAATTCAAGCTATCGGTTTATGGGGAAAATTACGAGGAAGAAGAAGCTGGTAAAGGAAAAGTGAGTGAAGCTTCAAAGAAGAGAAAAGCATTATCAGAGAGTGCTGCTCAGAAGTGTAAAGAATATGACTGGACCGACCTTGCTGACAATGGAAAGGTGAGACAACTCAATCGCTTTCCCCATCTTTCTTGTCATCTTCTTTTCTAGCATGGAAGGGGCAGGGGTCCACCACTCTGAAACCCATAAAATTATTCAACTGGTCGCCACAGTGTAGTTTCTCCTGTTAAAACCCTTGAATCCATAGGTAAACCGAGCCTTATTCCGGTCTGGCCCGGTATGGAATGAACTTATAAAGAGAAAGCGATGGAACAACATAGTCGTTTATTTTTCTCCCTAGATCAGGTTTCGGTTTCCGCGCTCGAATCCATTTTTGCCATGATAACTTCTTCGGATTTGCGCGAACTAGCGGACCGATCACTCAGTGTGGATGCTCTCCATGGCTGAATGTTTGAAGTACCCAATTCATGATTGGCAAATTCATGGCAAAGAGCCGACATCGAGTTACCAAACCCTCCCGCGCATTCCTGTTGAACACGTGTTAGCTGTAGGAAGTAAACTGATTTTTGTGTCTCGTTTATCGAATGGTTTAAAATCATCCACCACCATAATTCAACCTCTTTAAAAGTTTTGCCTTCATGTTTGCAGCTGAAGGAATTGTCGGTTGTCGAGTTGAAGTATTATTTGACCGCACACGATCTTCCCGTATCTGGAAAGAAGGAAGCCCTGATAAGCAGGATACTATCACATATGGGAAAGTAGGATGCTTGAGACAAAATGCTTCACAGGCTTCTTCTAAGCCTTACAACATGTAGGATGAAGGAATGCTTTGCATTTTGGGATGACATAACAACACGTTCACCAGCTGTAAGATTTGTTTCCTCCTTTTTTCATAATTAAGAACACTACTCAGATAGCTTAAAAAACATGATCCGAGTGAGAAATGTTTTCTGAGTGATTATTTTGCATGATCCGAGTGAGAAATGTTTTCTGAGTGATTATTTTGAAGTTGTTTGAACTTTGTCTCCCAAACAAGCATAGGGATTGGATGTTGTTCTTTGAGGTTCGGGTTACTTGAGAATTTTGGTGGGACTTATACTCAACCGGTTAAGATATATATACACTATTAGACAGATATTGGAATGTTCGATTTCTGACCATGTGGTGAGGTTTTAATTTTGAACTCTTAATTTTCTTAAACATAGCACCTATGATAACATCATGATTAAGGTAAGTTATACCTATTGAATTAACATTCATTTCATCATCTACTTGATCTTTAACATTACCCACTTCATGGTTTTCAACTAGCCATCAAAACTCGACAACCGTTCGTGTTTATTGTTTCTTATTTCCGTGCAATCTACGATGTTCATAAAGATGAGCTAATCAATAACGTCTCGAAATAAGATAAAAATCGTTCGAATACTGTACAAAACATGGATTTACATGCAATGAATACCATGAGCAATACTCCATTTTTGTGAAACTGAATTAGGAACCAAATGCTGGAACATATCACAATGAATATCACTGACCTAACAAATTCTTCATCCATCCAGCAACCCATTTTGGAATCCCAAATTGCAAGTATAAAAGTATGGCCAAATACTATCTAAGATTCTGCTGTTCTATGCTTTCCATCTCCTTCACATTGTCTACTATATGTTGGATCTTTCTCGACAAGTTATTGTTATGCTCCTCGATGTATTCAAATATCACTTCTAGATGCCTTTTATACGTCGCAGATCGCTTTTTCTCAACTGCAAGCTGTTGAGATAGTTCACGTATCTTATCGTGTTCGTTCTGCAATGCAAGGATGGCAAAAGTTGAGTTAAAGAACCAGATATGCATTGGCAATTACAGTAAGCCTAAAAAAGTACACATAAAGAGACTATGAAAAACAAAGTCACTCAACTGTTTTAAGTATTATAACAAAGAATAGAGAAGAACTGGTTCGAGCAGAGTCAAAAGCATAAGCTAGAAACCAACGCCAACGAATCCAAATGGGACCCAAACCGGCCCTGAACCTACGTGCCTATGACTTTCTTTCTCGCTTGGAACAAAGAAAATCTACCCTCTCCTTGAGTCACTCTCCAATAGAGGATAGATAAATTTCTATGTCATGTTAAATGTATCAGCAGAGAGGACCAAAACTGGCAAGATACACACTATTCAAAGAGATCGAGATCAGAGATCTAACATATCACATAAACTATTTAGAGAAGGTAAGATCAAGAGTGCCCTCTTTGTGGCAAGTAATGCAACAAATAAGACATAAAAAAATCAACTGGAATTGATAAACAACCTTTTTGAGTTCAACAGAAACACGTGGGAGAATGGAGATTCGAACCTAGTCGAGGTATATGAAAGCAAGAAAAAGTGGAAGAATGGCCACCGATCATTTTCTTTATAAAAAAGCATACTAAACAAAGATGTCCAGCTCAATTTCAAGAGGGAAGAGACATGAACCTTACTCTCAATGTATTAACGAAATGTGCACTCTAATCCACAATGCCAAGTTCGTTCATAGTATCAGCCCAAAGTCACCACTATAGCAGATATTGTTCTCTTTGAGCTTTTCCTTTCGGGCTTCCTCTCAAGGTTTTAAAACACGTATATTAGGGAGAGGTTTCCACACCCTTATGAGGAATGTTTCATTTCCCTCTCCAACCGATGTGGGATCTCACAATCCACCCCCCTTGGGGGCCCTACGTCCTCGCTAGCACACCGCCCAATGTCTGGCTCTAATACCAACTGTAACAGCCCGAGGCCACCTCTAGTAGATATTGTCCTCTTTGGGCTTTCCCTTTTGGGCTTCCATTCAAGGTTTTTAAACGCATCTATTAGGGAGAGGTTTCCACACTCTTATAAAGAATGCTTCGTTCTCTTCCCCAACCGATGTAGGATCTCACATTCTTTCTGAATTCCACATATTTTCCCATAGTGCCAATCAAACAACAGAAAAGAAGATATCATTGATAGAAGCACAACACAAGACAAGCCCATATGTTTGATCTATCACTTTACGTACACAATTTTAGTTAGAGTCGGTTCAACGGGCATCAACACAATAGGCTCGGTGACTTTCCTTCGTCAAAGTAGACCAATTTCCGTAACTAAGAAGCCTACATCTCGAAAACATGTTTGGTTAAATACAACATTTTTGTGTTCATGTGCGTGCACACCTCGAGGGAGGGTAGAGGATGTAGGATGTCTAGGTAAGTGCACCTAGCCTCAAATAAAGCAACAAAGATAGATAAAATACCAGTTTCAAATAGCTGCATTGTCCATTTTACTTCTTTAACTCAAACTTGCTGGAGAAAGCTTATTCGGAAAAAGCCAGATGATTCATTCCAAGATAATCCAATTTACAACTAATGCACGCCAGACTACAACAGAACAACATGTATAACAGTGTCAGGAATTCAATATGCTAATAATGGTATGTGGAACAAGAACTTACCGGATATTGATCATATATGCAATCTCTTCGACTTTTCCCAGGTGACAAAGGATGAGTATGTTCTTTTACAAATTTAGTGACAACCCATTTCCCAGAAGTTATTTTCCTCACCAAGATCATTGCCCTGCAGCCTACCCTCGTCTCGGCCCTTTGCCTCACGATCTTTTCCCGCTTGTCCGGCATTCTGTAACCTTCTTTGTTGCAGACTAGTGCACGTCCAATAGCCGTTCCATCACGTCTCGATCGTGAGAGCTTGCTAACACGAATCACAAAACCGACACGAGTAGCATAAGCATTATAAAACGCATGAGCTGCTGCCTCATTTTCAAATTCCTGGCCAATATATGGCTCATCTCCTTGAACTACTGGCAATCCAGGAACTGAATCTAGAATGGCATTCCTTCCAGATGAATCTTGAATGATTTTCTCATCCTGGTCGTGATCGAAAATCCTTTCGATCGAACTTACACCTGTTTCGTTTTCATCAAGTGGTTTACTATCCTCCACCAGAGTTGAATTTCCCACCACTTCACTATCACCATCAACCCCAAACTCCACTGCCATCAACAATCAACAATCAATCCCTTTCATAAAAGACCATAACCAAGATGAAATCAAAAGGAACAGATGAACACTAATCTTGCAGAAAAAAGTCACTAAGCAAGCATTTATACAAACACCTTGTGTGCACACAAGGATGAGATGCCGTACATGACACGAATTTATGTTGATTGATGAGTCTATCAGTTCAACAAATGCCTGAAATCATACAAAAATCAAGTGCAAAAGGGAAAGAAACACGACCCAATTCACCAAACTCAAACGCGGTACAGATAATTGAAATTCTCGGCCGTCCATTGAAATTTTGACCTACATTTTCTCCATCTCCCAAACAAAGAAAGCACAGAAACAGCACCGAATTTCATGATTTCCCACCAATAAACGCACCCCCACATCCCATAAACCATCAAAGAAAAAGAACCCAAAATCAAAACACCGCGAAAATGTCGAATCGTTGAGTTTAGAAACTGGAGAATCCAAATGAATTAACAAGTGAAGAGACTTGAAAATAGAAACTTACTGAAAAATTTCAGGAGGGTATTTGATCAAAGTGGGAGAGAGAGAGGGATTCGATGCGGAGAGAGAGAGAGGGGAAGAGACCGTGGTGGCGGTGGTCGGGTTCAGGATGTAAAGATGGGGATCCGGCTTTGAACCACGTGTCGTCTATTGATTTGGCAGGTTTCAAACATAAAAGTCAACGTGTGAGATTAGACGAATCATATAGTGACACGTAATTAGTTTTTGTGGACCTCTTTACGTGGAGTTAATGTTTGGATTTCAACTGGTCTAGTTTCTTTGGGCCGCGGTTCAATTCTATTTTCAGGAAAAAAGAAAAAACAATAATAAACTTTAAAAAATGTTGAATTTATCCCATAGATTAATTAATATTTTTTTAAAATAAAATTTTGTATATTAGAAATCTAATGATGAAAATATTGATGCTCTTTCATCGAGTCTACGATCATAACAGGACTCGAGGAAGAAGCTTTGGTTACCTCAATGACTGCAACCTCAATAAGACAGGGGAGGGGAGGTACAATTGTTCTTTGGAATGACAGGGCGTAAAGAGCATGTAGGCACTGAATTAGGTTAAAAGTAAAAGTTGTCAAGAACGGGTGGAATGCATGTATGAACCATTACCCAACAAACAAAGAAAAGATGTCTCTCGGGACTTCTAAAAATGATTCTTATACCCTTAGTTAGCCAGTACGGGACTCCCTCTCAACAAATCCTCCCACGAGGTCTATGGAGCCCTCGAAGAACAACCTCCCCTTAATTGAGGCTCGACTCCTTTCTCTAGGGCTCTCGAACAAAATATATTATTTGTTCGACACTTAAGGATCGAGCTAAGTTAATCTGAGCCCATATCGATAATTCATTGATATGGGTAATGCATCATTTATTAGTTTAATCTATATTTAATAAAATTGAAAGATATTTTAGGGGAGGACTCTTGTTATTGCCCGTAACCAAATGGTTGTCTAAGTGGAGCCCGAGCCCACGTCACAGTCTTGGCCGAGAGCCGACCCAAGTTCACGTTCAGATTCAGTCTACAACACGCTTTCTTCTCCCCTAAGCGAGGAGGCCTTGACCGGAACCTTTTCGACCCCTTCCACCGTGCCACAGCAGAGCCTTCGCCGGTCCGTTTCGCACCTTCTTTTCGTCATTTTCAGCCTGTTGATCTTCCGTTCGGTCGTGTTTCTTCAGAGGTTCGCCTTTTGTTTTTTCTTGCTTTGCTTCATCAGATTGATTTGTTCGGAATTTGGAATGTGTGGCGTGTTTCATTTCCATGAATTGCGTGAATTTTTACTTGCTTCTTATGGTATTAGCTAGTTCTTTTTCTCTGGTTTATATTCTTATCGAACTTGAGATCTCATTCTAGTGTTGTGACAGCTTCTTATTGTTTTAGGATCATAACGATTTCTGCTTTGTGAGTTCGAAGTTTTTGGGTTCAAATTGAATGTTGTGGCGCTTTTTGGGATCTGATTCGGTTCTGGAAATAGTTATTGTTGGGATTTTTTTTTTCAATTTTTTTATCATAAAGATGAGCTTAAATTGATTTTTGGTTACTTTTAGCATTTGAGAAAGTTGAATAAAGATTTCCCTTGGAGGTTATGTTACCTGTAAATATTCGAAGCAAATTCCCATTGAGACACCAAATTTTAACTTCGTGATAGGTAATGAGTGATCAAATTGAGGCTAAGCTGTAACAACACTTGCAATTTTGTATAACATGCAACTTTGAAGCCATGGTGTTTGTTTCAGAGTTTTGACCATTTGTTGTGACTGCACGTTTTTCAGATTGTTGTTCTATACTGGCCACGTTTGAGTCCCGAACCTTTACTTTTTAATTAGATTGATATCTTACTTTTTTTTAAGTTTAAAATGTTTTTAATTTGTTGCTATGGTCTGTTGGTGAAAATATGTTTGAGTGCCGGCTTCATCCCTCATTTTAAGTTGAAAAATAAATATTCATATACTCGTGAGTGCTTTTTTTTGTATGTTGACCTTTTTTTTTTTCTTTCCAAATGCAGAAATGTATAACAATGTTGAAGCTCAGTCTGCAGCTTCAAAACCTCTACCAAGCTCTCAGCCAAATCCATTTGGAAATGCATTTTATGGTGCTGGATCCGGACTAATCCGAGGTGGGCTGGGTGCATATGGAGAGAAAATATTTGGATCAAGCTCAGAGTATGTTCAAAGCAATGTGAGTACTAGTTAATCTGTAAATTTATTACCATTCAAGATTTATAGTTCAAAAAAGGATATAGATTTCTATAAAAATGTAAAATCACAACTTGGTGAGTGTGGTTAGTGTTGTTTCTTCCTTGTTTGTGTTTCTTAAAATTCCATTACAATTTTTCTTACAAAAGAAACACTTTATTTTTTCTTTTTAATTAGTGAAAGGACATAAAGCTTAATGGCTAGGACTGTTTAACAATATTTCCTCTTATCTTCTTGGGGGAATATTAATGCCCTCTATGTCTGCTCAACCGTGTAAGACTTTATAAAACTACCGAATTCATATTAATTTACAAGAGCATGGAGATAGTTAACTACATACAGAATATTTTAACTTAACCATTTATACTGCCTCTTGTAATCGTTGCTTCTATCATTAAGCATCCACTCTTTCATTTCTCTCCATGAACCCAAAAGAGTTGTTTCAACTGCACTTAACCTAAAGCTCCCCAGCTTTTGAAATTATGGCCAGATAGCATTTAACTTAGGTTCTTCATTGCATATCTGTGAAAAATTATAATCTAGGTTGAAGCTCTATGAAGTAGAGTTCCAACATACATATGTTTCCAGTCAAGTCTTAAAGCTGTATATTATGTGCCTGTGGGGTTCCACTACCTTGCTTTATAAGGATCTCCGACATGTTATTTTGAGGACGAGAGATGCCCTAACAAAGTAAAGCAATTGTGTGGACCCTTTACTTTGAGAGAGTGACCACGGCAAAAACTGAATCAAGCTGTTATTTAAGCTGCCTAGATCAGAATTCCAAGCCCCATCATCTATTTTTCGTCGCCCCTTCAGTTTATAGTTATTTTCAATTCTCTGCTCTCTTCTCTGCTTTCAAAGTTTCTAATGAACTTGGAGACTCGGTCGAAGAAGGTATGGAGCTATAGTCCTGTGTAATGGATTCAAAAGGGGAGATGAAAAGAACATTGAGGCATAATGTGCAGAAAACCTTTTGTGCGTGGAGTTCTGTTTTTAAGATATGAGAATATTCAAAGTTCTTAAGTTGGTAAGAGGTTCTAGATCTAATTGAATGGAATTGATTCTCTCTTCTTTATTAAAACCTTGCAAGAAAGATGAATACCTTCTATTGATTGGGCACTTTGAAATTCTTAAGCATGAGCCTAAATTTTCAGTTCACTTTTCTGTTCTCAGATGATAGAAGGCATTTTTTTTAGCCTTTTTTGAATTAGGTTTTCATTTTCTAATTTATTTTTTGCAATGGACAGATAAGTAGGTACTTTTCTGATCCTCAATACTACTTCCAAGTGAATGACCAGTATGTGAGGAATAAATTGAAGGTTGTCCTATTTCCATTTCTACACAGGGTATGCACTAATCTTAAATTTCTTGTTGATTTTAGTTGCCCCTACTCTCTCCTCATTACTCCTTACTCGGCGTATTGCTTTGTTTTAGGGCCACTGGACAAGAATAACTGACCCAATTGGAGGCAGACTTTCGTATAAGCCACCAATTTATGATATCAATGCACCAGACTTGTACATTCCGTTCATGGCTTTCGGCACTTATGTTGTTCTTGCAGGCTTCTCACTTGGTCTTCAAGGAAAGTGAGTGCAAATACGTCTTCGGGTGTACCATCATTATAATCCTTTTTTTCTTATTTTAAAAGATGAGTGGAAAATGACAACGATTTACAACTGAACAAAAAATAAACATAAAACCAATGGAGCCAAAAACTCCTTCTCAACTATTGCATGACAAGAACTGTTATATGTTCCAATCTCTCAAAAGCACATTTACACAAAATACATATAAATCTTAGGTTATTTTATTTATAATTTTGACGCCCAATAGAAAGGCCCAAGAATATTAAGTTCTTTGTCGTGGAGATCTGCATGAGCGAACACCTTTTTGGGGCCGTAGTGGTGCTCTTTGCGAAGGTGCTTTAAAGGATCTTGACAGTATCTTTTGAAGTTGCAATTATGCTTAGTCTATGGTCTAGATTTTGGGATGTGAAGGCCAAATAGTTAATAGGCGCTCATGTTCTTCCTTTCACCTAGAGTTTCCTCTTTGACCTCAGCGGCTACTTAAGAATTCAATATTGTTTGTGGCCGATTATATTGCTGATGGCGTACATGTCTTTCTTCAAGGGTTTCAAGGGTACTAATGAAACTTTTGAAAGTTAAAAAGGGTATTTTTAAAACAAATGACTAACTGTTTCCATTCAACTTTGTTTTACACTTTTAACTTTTGCCGTGCTCATCTTTCTCAGATATCTTTCTAGTATTCGTTTCAACTAAACATTCAAGAATGAGAATTATTAACAATTATTATTATTATTTTTTTTTTCTAAAATCATTATAGGTTTACTCCAGAAGCTTTGAGTTGGTTGTTCATCAAAGGATTGCTTGGTTGGTTTATGCAAGTCATGCTGCTTAAAGTAACACTCTTATCACTAGGATGTGGGGAGGCACCGTTACTCGATATCGTTGCATATGCTGGATATGTGTTCACCGGATTGTGTCTAGCTGCCATAGGAAGAATATCGTTGAAATACTCTTACTATTTTCTGATGCCATGGACAGCCTTATGCATGGGAATATTCTTGGTGAAAACGATGAAGAGAGTACTATTTGCAGAAGTGAGGAGCTATGATTCAAGCAGGCATCACTATCTCTTGCTCTTTATTGCCTTGGCTCAGTTCCCACTCTTCACTTGGCTTGGCAATGTGAGTGTCAACTGGCTTATATAAGTACAATGTTTCTGTATTTTTTTTTATTAGAAGCATGTCATTAGCCATCTTTAGCTGTTAGCAAAACCTTATGAGGAGATCAACAAACAACTGCTCTTTGTGCTTCTAGTTTACACGATTGTAAAAGTTTTTGTATTGGTTTCTTCTACAGTTCATTAGAATTATAGTATATTGTTTTCTTTTACCTCTGAAGAAAAGGTAGGAGGTAACATGCTGATGATGATGAACAAGTGTCATAGTTTCCTGTTGGGTGATCTGGATATGAACATTATATAATGTTATCTTAATACATAGGTAGAAAATGTTGAGGATGTTTCGTGTATATGGACGTTTTTCCTTTCTGGCTACGACCTTACTCGAACAAGATTTGTTCTATAGGTGTTACAATTACTAATAGAATAATACAAATACGTTTTCTTGTTATCGAAATCTTTTTAAACTCTCTTTTGATCATGAAAGATGTCTCGATTTTGAGGATAAGATAAGAAGTTTGTCCTTTTTTTTTCAATGATAACTCATTTTTTTATATTAAAAAGAGTTTTAAGATGGTTTGCATTTTATTCGATTTTTTAATAATTTATAAAAAATTAAAGGAATCAGAGCGTTACCAAACGAGATATTAAATATTTATATTCACGGTTCATCAACTAACAAGAGAAAAAATTAAAATTAAAATGACAATATATAGAGATTTATAGAATTTAGAGACTCTCTCTCTCTCCCTATACGATGGCACAAAACATTTCATTCTCACAAGAACCATTGATGGCAAACCAATTGTGAGCCTATAAACCCTAATTCCAAGCTTCCTTTTGGTCATATCGTCACAAATTCCTCCGACCACTCCACTAGCTGATCGCTTGACTTCTTTCATCGACCTCTTCATCTTTCCCTTTAATCCATCATCTATCTTAGTGAAGTTGTACCCCTTTAAAAAATCTCGTCGTGAACGCCAAAACTCCCGATCATGACGCCTATTTACTTCGTAACCTTCCATGACACCTGCATGAGAATAAAACTAAGAACAGATGTGTTGTTTCAGGTCGATAACAAGTAGATGTAGAAATCCAAACCTCTGATCTTTTGGGTAATTAAGGTTATAACACCGTACACGTTGGCTGACAAGATGAGCTTGTCGGTAAATGAATATGAATAACACCACACACACATATATATACACACACACGTTGAGAAGTACTTCGATGTCCAACTTCTTTGTCTTCTTATTTTAATAATTGTTTAGTTTGGTAAACCAAAGAACATTTTTGTCATTGTGTGTTGTAACTCTCTTATTCTTTGTGGCTAACTTCACAAACACTCAAATGGAGAAATGTTAAAGTGGGTTAAGTTTGGTTTAGGTTAGTTAAGAGTGGTGGAACCAAAATTAAGACCTTTTAATCATGTATTTAATTGAAATTTGTTGCCTTTTTTACACTTTTTTTAGTGTGTAAATCTTCATTATAACTTAAAGATTAGATCATGACCCTAAAGCAAACGATTTACGAATCAATGATGAAATGAGAATGAAAAAAAACACATCATTTTATTATCAGGATCGCTCTCATTCGAATGTGATCTCGGTTCATTCATGTACCCATTCGTTACTAGGATGTCACATGCCCACCAGCTTTCGCCTTGGTTCGTCCTTGAACCACATCACTGTGATACCATTCATAACGACCCATACCCAAGATTCGACACCTGATGACCCCAACTTTTCCCTTCATCTCTTGCCACATGGTCACATTACCTAATACTCGCTTTTTAAGAGCGAAAACTATTTCCATAGACCAACACAAGTTCATCCAACATGTTTTGTCCCACTCATGCATTTTAGAAAAATTTCTCCAAGCAAAACACGTTTAACTATGAAGTTTCTATGATTAAACGATCAGTATAGATAGTAACTTTCATTTTCTTTAAGCATTTTTTAGTCGTCTTATCATTTGGATCGTTTTCATTCAAATGTCGTCTCGATTCATTCATGTATCTCTCTTTTATTCTAATACGAAAGTATAATATTTTAAGCAAAATATCTTATCAAAGTAGAGATAATTATTTTTTTATTATATGATCATAATCATATAAATATTAAATACATTGTATGTATGCATGCATATATCTTATTGATGTTGAGATTGGTGTACCCATGACTCCACGTGTCTCCTATAATTGAGGACACCCTTTCCTATAGCCGCCTCATTTGTCGTTTTCTCCATTTTACTTTTTTCCTTTTTCTGAGAAAAAAAATATTATTTATTTATTTTTTATTTTTTAAAAATTAAATTTATTACTGCCAAAATGCACCAACAATTTGAAGTTTAATTACGTGGCATAGTATTTAAATTTTTTTAAAACTCAATTACATCATTACATTTTTTATCATACTAAAGTATTTAATTATTTTTTGTCCACAATAATTCACCTAACATAAATATCATATTCCTACATAATTCAATTCAATTTAAAAAAAAAAAAAAAACGTCTTTATTTTCTCTCTAACTGATGTGGGACCTCACAATTTATCCTCTTGGGTCTCAACGTCCTCGTTGATAAATCACCCAGTGTCTAGCTCTTATATCAATTTTAACAATCCAAGCCCACTACTAGTAGATATTGTCTACTTTGACCCGTTACGTATCATTGTCAGTCTCGTATGTTAGGGAGATGTTTCCATACCCTTATAAAAAAGACTCTATTCTCTTCTCCAGCCGATGTGAGACCTCACATATCGTCCCTTTCGAGCACTAGAATCCATTCATACTCAGATAGTGTTGTTGCCAATGTGCAGCCAATACCGACTCATACTCAAATAACGTTACTACTAACAGGTAGTCAATGGTGCCGTCTCATATAGTCCTCTAATAAAAAATTTGTGGATTGAATAAACACCAATAAAATTAGACCGGAGGACACCAGTATAAAATAGCAAAAATATAAAAAGCGAGGCTCTCGGATCGACATGTCGTTATTTATTTTTAAAACAGATAATTCACTTAAATTGAATAATAATAAATTAATTAAAAAAAAACAGGTTATGTAGTGTCGTTCCCATGTATTATGTGAGAGTTAGCAGCCCAACATGTTGTCGCCACATATATATATATTTATGTATATATATATATATATTATTTATAATTATGATATTAATGTATTATATAAAATCTGTTGTTTTGTGCAAGGGAAAGAATCTGTCTATCTAATTATATGATTTGATTTGATATGAATGATATATAAATATATAATAATATTTGTGGATATACATCTTTTATATGAAAAAACTTAATATAATTAAACAATGAGTAAATAAATTAATTAGCTCTCGACCAACAACAACCTCAAACGCTCACGAAATCTCAACGCTCCTTGTACTATGACCGCTAGATCTTCATAAATAGTAGCGACACAACGATCTTCTTGTGCACATACTAAGTCACATAGCCCGTTTCGTTCTTATTGAAATATTTTTAAAAAATTAATAGTTACTATTTATATCAATAAATACACGTTTTTTCTTCGGTGGCTCATCATAAAAATTTTATAGTTAATCGTGCTAGAGCATTAGCTCGAGTTTGGAGCAATGTTTCTTCTTAGATTTTGTGTAGAACGTTCTAATAAAAACATTAGCATATGTTTTCTCGATTGATGTGAGACTAATAATTTCGAGTCAAGATTCAATTATTAATGATTTATTGATCTAACTTATTTATTATTTTATTGTTTTGATATTAGGTGAAATTAGGCTCATCTAGTCTCGTATTAATTAACCCGATCATTATTATATGTTTACTTATTTTGACATAATCTTTAGACCTTAATGTTTTTCCTTCTCATTTACTCAAAGAATGTCACTTGCTTCGCAATTTATTCATATTCATTCAAAATCTAACGATGACAAATTTCAGTTCAAATAGCTATCGACTAGAATTAGAGATGTCTACAGACCCCGCCTCTTATTTTAATGTTCAATCCGACAAATTTTTTTTATTTATTTTTGTGAAGATTAAGAGGATAATTCCTACGAAAAGTTTGTGACTATCATATTTTTCACGGGAATTTTCCCCCTTTTTTAATATTTTAAAAAAATAATAGATATTTTTTATTTTAAATTTTTTTAATATTACAATATAGTCGTCACCTTTAATATATATTATTAAATTTGTGCCTTCATTTGATATTTTTATATAAAAAATGAGGTAGAGCGGGACAGAGTCGAGGAAAACAACATAAAATATAATCGGGCACATTTAGGTAATAATAAGAAATCTCTCCCCACCTCATTTGTCGATCTCTAACAGAGATTTCTCTGCCCATTCTAGGTAAATTCAACCCAGCCCAAATTGAAAAAAAAAAAAAAATTAACTCAATCCAACTTTTATGATTTAGGTCGGATATTCTGAATGGATCGGATAATCAAGTCATAAGAACACAGGTTTAGAAACTAAAATAAAATATAATCATTGTCTCCGGGCACATTTAGGTAATGATGAAAAATCTCTCTCCCACCTCATCTGTCATTCTCCATTTAGGTAACAGAGATTTCTCAATCATCTCTCAGCCAGGTGAATTCAACACAGTCCAAATTGAAAAAAAAAAAAAAAAAAAAATTAACCCAATCCAACTTTTATGATTTGGGTTGATGAATCTGAATTGACTGGATAATCATGAACACGTGTTAGAAACTAAAATAAAATCAAGATGATTTGAATAAGAAGCAAGTAGAAGAATGTGTTGATGATGGGACCAAAATCAATACTAATTTAAGGATTTTTTCCTTCCATCTCTATCCTATGTTCTAATTAAACACATTATACAAAAAATTTATTACTTTTCAAAAGAGTTGTTGGAGTCAACTTTTTGGCAAATGACGCAAAAGATTCCAATTACCTTGTTTTTTTTAATTGTATTTTTGGGACTATACTCCTTTAGGAGAGTCCTACAAAAGGGAGTATTCGTGTCCTACCGACAAAAATATGGGCACTATACGAGAAGATTTAAATAAAAAGATTTGAAGTGAATCGAAAATTTGATCTCACACCTCGGTTAGATAAGGGAACAAAATATTTCTTAGAAGATAGCATTTTAAAACCGTGAGGCTGACTGCGATTCATAACGAGTCAAAACGGACAATAGCTGCTAGCGATGAATTTGGGTTGTTACGTGGCGGTTTGGGTAGGATTATAAAATTATTTGAACTGGGTTCGGTTCAAATAAATGAAAAACTTTACGAACTAATATTTTATTTTTATTAAAAATAAAAATTTAAATAAATGATTGGAACAATCCCGACTCAAAAAAATTATTTTGACAGAAAAATTACAATATTAGTATTGGACTTATGAATCGATTCATAACCTTTCATATATAATCAATATTTATTCAAACTTCGTCATTTTAATTGTATTTTGACGTTTAAATATTTTCTTTTTTCTTAGGATAAAGATTTGAGTTCGTGACCTCTAAATTGAGAAAATGAGTTTAAATCATCAAATTCTCGATCAAATTAATTTTCTCAATCCATTTTGGTAGCCGTTTTCTATCACTCCGTTATGTGTATGATAATAATTATTTTTTAATCGAAAAAGACAACCGCAGTTATCTCTCTCATCAACTCTTATTCATATTGATATATTTATGAAAAACGTTGTGTAAACCCTACTCGAGTTAACGAGTTATGTCATACATGCACGTTTTTCTAATTTATTAGCGAGATTTTTAAGTATTTTTAATATTCACCCGTTTATATTTATTTTCCTACAGTAGTAACAACGATATACGAGATGAGAGACAAGTATGTTCCGGCATTTTAAAAGCTATTTCTAACTCATTTATTCTACTTACCTATCCCGATAGAACCTCATAAAGTAACGGGAGCAGTTGAAAAGCTCTATATTATCGAGTCGAAGGGCCGCACTTCTGTACACGATTATAATATGTCACGTCGTCTCGTCCCTGCACCATTGAAGAGTATCTGTGTCTATTTTTAATATATTTTAATAAATAATTGAACTTTCAAACTAATTTCTAATAAAAACCATAAATTTTAATATTTAAATTTATTTTTATTAATATTATTTACTTGCATGCTTAAAATTTTTAAACCATTTGATTTAGTCTTGTTTATAGCCTAAACAACAATTTTAGTCTTTTTCATTAACATTTTCAATAAATTAATTCATTAAAAAAAAACCGACATAAACACGTCTTATTTTAATAATTGACCTAAGTAAAAGGTTAAATATTCGTATAATTGCTCTTATGTTATGCTTCAAATGCATTGACAAGATGAACGATTCGAATAAACGAAGCATAAAAATTAAGAGTCATTGAAATGGTCACACCAATGGCTCATATAAATTTCAAATATCTTACCGTTGCTCATTGACAAAACCCGTGATTAAATTTTTTTAATTTAGTGCAAATTGTAAGAGAGGCGACATCATTCCTTAATTAAATTAGACCAAGCCTCTTTGTTTCTCTCTCGAGTTGAGTAAAACAAAAGCGATAGTTGACAAAAGTGACAGTTGACTTTTTTTTTACGACTTTGAGGTTTGAATTACCTTATATCTGAGTTTTCGATTACGAACCGAGACTATATTTAAATGAGAGCGATCCTGAGGATAAGATTACTAATTTATACCAATAAGGTGCACTTTTCTTTTCAATGGCTCAATCATAGAAACTCACATGCTAGAAGGACTCGTATTGGTCTGTGGGGATAGTTTTTACTCTTAAAAAGTGAGGACTAAGTAACATGACTATGTCCAGGTGATGTCGAGGTTGTCAAGTGCAACTCTATCATTGGGTCGAGTGACTGAGTAAGGTAACTAAATTACCCTTCATAATAACTTTATTGCGTAAAATAAATCTTTTACTCATGGTTACGAAATATATATTCTAAAAAGGACGATAAAATTATTTCAGAATCAATTTTCAAACACGAGCTTAGGTCTAAGAAGAACATGTTTGTCGTGGGTATGTATACTTAAAAATCCCGATCACTTTCGATACTTTACAATTGAATTAAAAAAAAAGACGAATGGGTGACGAAGCAATAATTAAACATACCAAACCCTTAAACAAAAAAGGGATAATCATTTATTTTTTCAAAAGAATAGAAAGAAAAGAAAGGGAAGCAATAAATGTTTTGTGTTAGGTGAAGACAAAGATCATATAAAAAACGACCAACTTGTCTTAATTTTACAATACATAATTATCTTTTTATTTATTTATTATAATTCTATTTTTAGTTCTCGATTTTTAGATAATGTCGTTCTATTATTGTAGTGATAAAGTTGATAGCATAACTCGAACGACATAAAATATAGTATTATTACGTCCTAATTTAATATAAATGAAAATGATTAGAGACGAAAATGTAAATTAATAAATGTGTAGGGATAATTTTTTAATTTTAAAAGTTTTTAAAATTTAAATTAATCTAAATTAGGCATAGACAGCCACCACATACGAAAGCCGCCTTCTCCAGCCGGCGCTCTTTGACGGTCACAAATTTACAATTGATAAACCAAAGTGAAATTACATTATTACCCTTTTTTTTTTATTTATAATTTTGATGGAATTTTAAAATAAGTATATTTTTTTTTCATTGGAAATTATTGGAGTGATTATAAAAATAGCTGGTGGGTTCACTAATATTATGGGGTTGTACTTTTTTTTAATTATTATTATTTTATTTTTTACAAAGAATATAAGAAAAGTAAAAGAACATTAGTGGTGGGTAGAAGGGGAAAAATGGAATTTACTATTATTATTATTTTCTTTTTCCTTTTTTTAATGTTAACCCCACCAAGCCACGTGCTTCAATTTGGTAAGTCATTTGATTTATCTCTATTATTTGTGAATTATATTATTTTTTAATTTTATTTCGTATTTAGTAAAAAATGTTATTTCTATGATCCCAATTTAAATTAATTAAAATAAATTTTAAAAAATAAATAGTCATAATTTGTAAAAATTCAAAAGAATAATAATTTGAAAAGTAAAGTAATTATCTGGAAAGTGGTCCATAAAATTATTTGAATTATAAAATTTTTAATTATAAATTTAAGACAGTGGAGTAAAAGTGGTAGTGAGAATTATTCCAAATCAGGAAACGAAAATAATTAAAAATTACTAAAAAACCATTACCGAGTTCAAAACATCTATCATTTATGTTGCCATTCTCGTCTTTCTATCTTTAATATACCGTCGAAATCTAAATACCTAGAAGTTAGTCATAGCTTAAATTATCGAAACGTAGGGTTTCACGCTCAGAATAGCTGCCATCTTCAATGTCGACTCTATCTTTTACCAATCTCGATTTCCATTTCTCACTGACGATGTCTCATCATCCAGCTATCTCTATACTTTAACTCAACGTTTTCACGTCGATAGTTTCAAAGCCAACATTGAGGCAATACACACCGAATGAGTGTCATACTAATACCGAGGGTTAAAAGAGAGAATGCTAATGAAATTTGAACGTGAATCTTAACTTAGTCCTATTTCATTAGTTGTTCTCTCATTCTCCATTATTTTTGGTCGCACTTATATATATTTAAAAATTTATAGAAAATTATTATTTTTATTTTAAAGAATTAATATATATATATATATAGTATTAAAAAAAATTAAAATTTAGGAATCCAGACACAAAGGAATGGAGGGCATAAACAGCCTAAATAATGCCACCCAGCAAAACTCCAAAATTTTTTCCTTTTTTTGTTAAATTATTTTTAAAAAATCCATTGAATAATTTATTTTTTGAAAAAATAATGCATTTGCTACACATATATATAAAGAGATTTGATCCAATGGTTTGAATTGTGCCATGTATTGTCCCACTGTGAAATCCCCACCGTTCATCTTGTGGGCGACTAAGCAAGTGAACAAGGGAAGAAAGGATTAAGATAGTATAATTGAAATTAAAATGTTTAATTAAAGTTAAATTAGGTAAATAAAAAGGGAATTAGTTATGGATTTAAATTATAAAATTAAGAACGCCAGCTTGCAAAAATAAAAATAAAAGAGAAACTAATGAATTAATCAAAAGAGAAACTACTTGGAATTGGGGCCTTTATGTGATTATAAATATACTTTACTTTCATGCAATTCTAACACAATCACTAACGGAAACCAAAACGGTTTCTCTCTCCTTCTCTCTTTCTCTCTCTTCTTCACTTTCCCGAGAAAATATCCGAGAAAATCCGGGAAAATTGGCTTGACAAAGAGAGGTGTGTTTTCTCTCCACCCACCCATGAAGATCCACCGTGGCGACCCCTCTTGGGGTCGTCTTTGCCCTCAATTTGCCATGGCATTGGCCGTGCTTCTTCTTTCTGCTAATGTAGGATTGGTTGCCGGTGATGCCTACGTGTATGCTTCTCCTCCACCGCCGTCTTACGAGTATAAGTCGCCGCCGCCACCGACTTACTCTCCTCCTCCGGTTTATGAGTACAAATCTCCACCACCACCGTCTCCGTCTCCTCCTCCACCGTACTACTACAAATCTCCACCGCCTCCTGTCTACTCTCCACCTCCACCGTACTATTATAAGTCTCCTCCACCACCATCGCCCTCGCCTCCACCACCGTATTACTACAAGTCCCCACCACCACCATCGCCATCTCCTCCTCCGCCATACTACTACAAATCTCCTCCACCTCCGGTGTATTCTCCTCCTCCACCGTACTATTACAAGTCTCCACCACCTCCGGTGTATTCTCCTCCTCCACCCTACTACTACAAATCTCCACCACCTCCGGTGTATTCTCCTCCACCGGTTTATTCCTACAAATCTCCACCACCACCAACTTACTCGCCACCACCAGTGTACTACTCTCCACCGAAGCCCTACACGCCGCCACCAGTTTATTATTCTCCTCCACCAAAGGTGTACACTCCACCCTACTACTCACCACCAAAATACTCGCCGCCACCGGTTTACTACTCTCCACCACCTAAGGCGTACACTCCACCCTACTACTCACCACCAAAATACTCACCGCCACCGGTTTACTACTCTCCACCACCGAAGTCATACACTCCACCCTACTATTCTCCACCAAAATACTCGCCACCACCGGTGTACTACTCTCCACCGCCGAAGTCGTACACTCCACCCTACTACTCTCCACCAAAATACTCGCCACCACCGGTGTACTACTCTCCACCACCGAAGTCGTACACTCCACCCTACTACTCACCACCAAAATACTCGCCGCCACCGGTTTACTACTCTCCACCACCTAAGGCGTACACTCCACCCTACTACTCACCACCAAAATACTCACCGCCACCGGTTTACTACTCTCCACCACCGAAGTCATACACTCCACCCTACTATTCTCCACCAAAATACTCGCCACCACCGGTGTACTACTCTCCACCGCCGAAGTCGTACACTCCACCCTACTACTCACCACCAAAATACTCGCCACCACCGGTGTACTACTCTCCACCACCGAAGTCGTACACTCCACCCTACTACTCACCACCAAAATACTCGCCTCCACCGGTTTACTACTCTCCACCACCAAAATCTTACACTCCACCCTACTACTCACCACCAACTTACTCGCCACCACCAGTTTACTACTCTCCACCACCAAAGGCTTATACTCCACCTTACTACTCCCCACCAAAATACTCGTCACCACCGGTTTACTACTCACCACCACCACCAGTTTATTACTCGCCACCACCAAAGGCTTACACTCCACCCTACTACTCACCACCAAAATACTCGCCACCACCGGTTTACTACCCTCCAACACCAAAGCCCTACACTCCACCATACTACCCGCCACACCACCACTTAGTTTTCAAGGTGGTCGGAAAAGTCTATTGTATCCGATGCTATGACTGGGCCTACCCCGAAAAATCACACGACAAGAAGCACCTTAAAGGTAATTTCCAAATTAATTTTCATTAATCAATTTCATCAAATTCAAATTCCTTTTTTTTTTCTTCAAAACCAATCTTTAATTTCTATATTTTTTATTTTTAATATCAATTTATTGAATACCTTGCTTTTAAATTTGGTTACCTTCAAAACCAAGTCAAAAATTGAAGATCTTTCTATCAAACCCCACAAACAAAAAGACATACTTTAATTGATTAATGCAATTTTTATTTTAAAAATTTTTAAAATTCATATTTACGAATTTGCCCTCCCACCATGGGAGAATAAAAGGGTATCACTATCCATGTGGATGTTATCATTGCCTCAATTATTTCACATCAATACCCAATATAGTACATATTTAATAAACATTATTTATTAAAGTAGGGAAATAGCGGTAGGAGTTTGTAGAGTAAAATAAAGCTAGAACGGTGTCGTTTTCTAATTATTTATTTATTTATTTATTTATTGTAGGAGCTGTTGTGGAAGTTAGTTGCAAGGCAGGAAAGGAAGAGGTAGTAGCTTATGGAAAGACTAAGAGCAATGGCAAATATAGCATTGAAGTTAAGGGATTTGACTATGCTAAATATGGAGGCAAGGCTTGCAAGGCTAAGCTCCATGCACCCCCGAAGGGCTCGCCGTGCAACATCCCGACCAACCTTCACTGGGGCAAGGTCGGTGCCATTTTGAAGGTTAAGTCCAAGACTAAATACGAGGTCGTGCTGTACGCCAAGCCTTTTGCTTATGCTCCAAAGAAGCCCTACCATGAGTGCATAAAGCCTAAGCCTTACTATCCACCTCCCTACGTCTACAAGTCACCACCACCTCCTGTCTACTCTCCTCCCCCGGTGTACTATTACAAATCGCCTCCTCCTCCCGTCTACTCTCCTCCCCCAGTGTACTATTACAAGTCACCACCACCTCCAGTGTACTCTCCTCCTCCAGTATACTACTACAAGTCACCACCTCCTCCAGTGTACTCTCCTCCTCCACCGTACTATTACAAGTCACCACCACCTCCAGTCTACTCTCCTCCTCCACCGTACTACTACAAGTCACCTCCTCCTCCAGTCTACTCTCCTCCCCCGCCGTACTACTACAAGTCACCACCTCCTCCTCCACCGTACTACTACAAGTCACCACCACCTCCAGTGTACTCTCCTCCTCCACCATACTACTACAAGTCACCTCCTCCTCCAGTGTACTCTCCTCCTCCACCGTATTACTACAAGTCACCACCACCTCCAGTGTACTCTCCTCCTCCACCGTACTACTACAAGTCACCCCCACCACCCGTCTACTCTCCTCCTCCAGTGTACTACTACAAGTCACCACCTCCACCAGTCTACTCTCCTCCCCCGCCATACTACTACAAGTCACCACCACCTCCAGTGTACTCTCCTCCCCCACCGTACTACTACAAGTCACCACCACCTCCAGTCTACTCTCCTCCCCCACCGTACTACTACAAATCACCACCTCCTCCCGTCTACTCTCCTCCTCCACCGTACTACTACAAGTCACCACCTCCTCCAGTCTACTCTCCACCCCCACCATACTACTACAAGTCACCACCTCCTCCCGTCTACTCTCCTCCCCCGCCATACTACTACAAGTCACCCCCACCTCCGGTCTACTCTCCTCCTCCACCATACTACTACAAGTCCCCACCACCACCATCTCCATCACCTCCTCCACCATACTATTACAAATCTCCTCCCCCTCCTTCACCTTCTCCTCCTCCCCCGTACTATTACAAATCTCCCCCACCACCCGTGAAATCACCACCCCCCGTTTACATTTACGCATCGCCGCCGCCACCTCCACCATATTAAGCTCTAAAAAAGTTCAACCCCAATCTTGTAAGTAAATCAACCTTCCCAACTCATCAACTTTCATTTCCCCATCAAATTTCTCCCACAATTCTAATGATCTTATTAACATTTCCACAGGTTTTCTTTTCAATAGCGGAATAAATAAAGGCTTCATTAATGAAATAGTTAAAGGTGGAGAATTCAGCCCATTGAATAATAAGGATCCATTCGCAAGAACACATCACCATTCAAACACTCATAGATTGGACCAGATTGCATGTTCTTCCCTTGTTGCTATCTTCCATATCATCTTATTAAGTGGCTTCAAGGGCTCAATACGCATCAATGGCAGCGCTTGGAAATTGCAGAAGATTATTGATTGTTTGTGATTTTAAATAGTGAAGCCTTTTGTTATTTGTTTAAATTATCTCATTTGTGAATAGATTAAGTGCGCATTTGTGTTAAGATTTGGGATTTTGTGTTTACTTTGGGTTATTTATTTCATTATGGTGTCTATTTCTTTTCTCTTTCATCCATTTCCAAATCTTTTACTATTAAAGTTTGATGTTTGACCGTTCATCTAACCACTCAAGTTGTCTGGTTTTGTGGGAAGACATTGAATTGTCGTACAAGGTTGCGTTGTTGGGGACAACCCATGATTCATATGTCCAATACTATCATTGTGCATGGAGTTGGAGTGGCTTTCAAGTCATATCTATAAATAATTTAAAAAATATAAGACATGGGTCTTTGCTGGGATTGGGATTGAAATAGGAAGTAGGGACGTTGTGATGTTCCACATTGGTTGGGGAGGAAAACAAACCACCATTTATAAGGGCGTGGAAACCTTCTCCTAACACACGCGTTTTAAAGCCTTAAGGGGGAGACGAAAGGGAAAACCCAAAGAGGACAATATCTGCTAGCGGTGGATCTGGGTCGTTACAAATGGTATCAGAGTCAGACACAGACGATGTGCTAGCCTTCTCGCTGTTCTCCAAAGGGGGTAGACACGAGGCGGTGTGCCAGTAAGGTCGCTGGTCCCAAAGGGGGTGGATTTGGGGGCTGTCCCACATCGATTGGAGGAAGGAAAGAGTGCCAATGAGGACGTTGGGACCCGAGAGAGAGTGGATTGTGATGTCCCACATTGGTTGGAGAGGAGAACAAACCACCATTTAGAGTGTGGAAACCTTCCCCTAGCCGCGTTTTAAAGCCTTGAGGGGAAGGTGAAAGGGAAAGCCCAAAAAGGACAATATATGCTAAATGTGGATCTGGGTCGTTATAGACGTAGATGGAGAAGCCTTTTTTAGCTAACCATTCTTGAAGCAGCGACGAACTATTCTTCGAAGTTTCATCCTTATCTTGATTCGTTGTCGTTTGACAATTATTTTGTTAATAAAAACATCATTTTCCGACCCTTAATCTCATAAATACGAGAAATAAAACGAAAAAGTTCTAATCTTTTTTTTAAACCTAATACCTAACAATATTGAATGATATCAAATGATTGAACCTAACATGTGAATGGAAGAAAAAATGAACAAAAGTTGATATATAAATAAAGGGATGGTTGATTTGAGAAGCAAAATAAGGAAAAGTCAAACAAAATTTAAAATATATGAAATGCATTAACTTGGAGTTAAGTCATTTTGATAAGAACACATGTTTGCTCGAAGTTTGTGGGGCAGGTACTCTCATAGCTGGATCTAACTCGGTTTCGTTGAACGTAGCTTAAGTTATTATTGATAATATATTTAAATTGGTTAAATGACGATGAATTATCATATTAAGATACCAATATGAACATAACTCAACTGATTTAAAAAATTGATAATTTGGTTACGAGAAATAATTCAATAATTGCATATTAAAAAAATTTGTAATGTCTTTTTCTTGTCAATTTGTTTGAACAATTGTTTTGAGTAAAAAATGAGAGAAAAAAGTCACTAAGGGTATTTTAGACATTTCACATCAAAGGTGGCCATATAAAAATTACAATATGTTGTTTTCTTGCTAGCCTGGTGAGCATTACAATTTTTGTATTGTCAATATATTTTATTTATATTTATTTTTTATTTTACAAAAAATAAATAATTTGAACCGTTCTTAAAGAGCTTTTCTTTTCGACTTTACTTTTAGAAGCACTGATTCATGTTGATTTGTAGGGGACCGTCCCCATTTTTAGAAGCACTTCAAGTCAAGCATGTAACGGGATCATGTCATACAAAAATGTTGGGATCATCAGGTGTCGAATCCAAATTCTAAATTCTGATATGAATCATGGGCATTGAGTGTTATACATCCCGAACATGTTTTACTTGTTTCCAAAGCATCGTTTATGTTTTTAAACTATAAAATCGTTGTTTTTAATTAACGGTTTCGATAGGTACGTCGTTACATTATTGTTTTAGAAAAAATTGAATCAAAATAATGATTCGGTTGGTTTTAGGTGTGGGAAAAGAGCATAAGTTTTGCCCCTAACTTCCAAAAGTAGGTGTACTAGTTCTAAACTTTTCGTTTTTTAAATCTTTTCCTTGATTCTATGGTCAAGATTAGAGTGCTCGTCTCTAACTACGAGAGTATTATCTTCCCTAATTTGTCTATTGAAATTTGATCATCTTGACACCTGTTCGTTGTCGATCTTTTAAGTAGAAAACGAGGATACCTGCAAAATTTCAAATAGCTTGACTTGCTCGTGTCTAATATTGTTTCGTGAATGGGCCTTTTAATAGAATCAAATAGAAGGGCTAAAAGGGCTTCTTGTTTGGGCTCTTCAAGCCAAACCTTCATCCCCTTCATAATAGAACTTAGTCCAAATTCTGATATCTATTGGCACATTTGTGGGCTATTTTTAGAGCCTATTTATGATAGTTTTGAAGTTTAATCGATGACTTTCACACATTTATTTGTTGAATTTGTATGAATTATCAAATATTTTCAAAAAAAATTCTGGATAGAGTTGAATAATTGATGGAAAAAAGAGCGAAGAAATCGAGTCCTTATCAAACAAGACCCACTTGGGCGAGGAGGAGACTATCGACGCCAAGGAAAAGTACTTTCGAGCTCATAATTGTGGATATTGTAACGGGGATGATTAACTATAATATCCCTGATCCACCGTTAGCAGATATTATCCGTTGTGACTTGTTTCGTATTTGTCGGTCCTACAGTTTTTAAATGCGTCTATTAGGGAGAGGTTTCCACACCTTTATAAGGAATGTTTCGTTCCACTCTCCAGCTGAATGGGTGGATTGTGAGATCTCACATTCGTTGGAGATGGAAACGAAGCATTCCTTTTAAGTGCGTAGAAATCTCTCCTTAGTAGACATGTTTTAAACCTGTGAAGCTAACAATAATAAGTAACAGGCTAAAAACAAACGGTATTTGCTAGTGGTGGGCTTGAGCTGTTACATTAACACACAAACATCAATTTTTCTTCTCTTATCCTAAATCTTGCATTTTTCTTATGAGATTTTCATCGAGATTTACATTTGATTTGTGAAACACGAGTAAGTAAAACTCTTTTTATCTTAGGAATTGACGTAGCTCGTTAGATTGGTTGAGAATCGCTCGAATACATCCACTAAAATTGAATATGAATATAATTTTTGGTTGCATTTTGCAGAAACTGAATAATGATAATGATACAAAATATGTTGAATCATGATCTTGTTGTGCTAAACTGTGATTCTTTGTCCTTTTAGGATCACTTTTTTACTCTAAAGTGATGATTTTTATACTTTATACCTTACTTTTTCTTTATTCTTTAAATCTTTTCTTCTCACTCACCAAATTCCTGAGCACAACTCTATCAATTTTACTTTTTTATATCAAATCTTTTATCTTTGGATTCAATGATGCATTCATTGCCATTTATTACTTCAACAACTTCAAATAAATTTAGTAAGAATTCAGTAGGAGAAGATATATATGTATATGTATATGTATATGTATATGTATATATTGGATGAGCTTTGAAGGTGGGAAGAAAATGTAGAATGATGAGGTGAGTTGACCATGGATGGACGTGAGATGCAAGGTTGATTACTATGTGGAAGTTGAAATTTTAATACAATAAAACAAGTATGAGTTTGATTTTTGAGAACCCATTTGGGTTTTGGCTTTTATGATTCGCTGCGTGTAGCTGTGCTACTTGCGCTGTCTTCTCCTAATTTTTTTCCCATTTCTCCTCTCTCTCTCTCAGATTCTCAACAGCGAGGAACAGAGACGAATCCCTCTCTTTCCTCTTCTATTCTTTCCAGCTTCGAGCGAATTCCGGGATCGTCTTCTTTCAATCCTCAGATCGGGCTTCTGCTTTCAAATCCACTTACCGCAGTCGATTCAATCAGGTGCCCACTTGTTCGATTCGGTTCGATTCGATTCAATCTAGGTTTTAGCTGTTGGGTTTTGATTCAGATCTACTTCACCTCTCTTGTTCTTCGATTTCTGGTTGGCTACTCAAACAGTTCATTCGGCTACCTCTTTTGCGTCCTTAGTCTTGTAAGATTCTTCTTCTCCCACGCTTTTCCGTTGTTTCCGATATCATCTCGTTTTCTTTGTTCTTAGATTGTTGATTTTGCAAGAGCCTTTTCCCAGATTTTCCCCCCGATAATTGCTTTGAACATGTGAAATTTCTGGTAATAATTGTGTCGTATAGGATCTTTTCCCCCCTTTTCTAGCTGGGTTTATCTGATTTGTCGTAATTTTTTTATTTTTGTTTCATTGGTTATAGATCTGTTGGTTCTGTATTCGTATTGAGATTATTACTTTAGCAGCTGGTTGTGAATACCTTGATGGGGAAGATTCATTTAATTTTCCGGTTGTTGTGTAAATCGGTCAAGCATTTAGCCACCTCCCAGTTCAGATCCTTTACATTGCTGATTAAGACATTGTTTATTAATAATAGGGCTTAGAATAAGAACATTAGCTCAAAAGTGGGTGCGTTAGTTGCAGGGGAGTGAGGTTGTGAGATCCCACATTGGTTGGGGAGGAGAACGAAGTATTCTCTATAAGGGTGTGGAAATCTCTCCCTAGCAAACGCGTTTTAAAAACCTTGAGGGGAAGCCTGGAAGGGAAAGCCGAAAGAGGATAATATCTAGCCTAGTGGTGGGTTTGGGCCGTTAGAGAGGCAGGTCCATAACATGTTAAGAGTTGGACTTCTTGAATCATGAGCAACTTTTGTTGTTGAGGAAGGTGGAAGGTCTTATCTTGTTAGGTGAAATGTTGTTTCCAAGTGGTGCAATGTGGACAGGTTAGGTGTAGAGAATTTGACAAGAACCTTACCCTCCTAGCTTAGTGTTCGTTACACTTTCGTTTAGAGCTTGACACTTTGTGGTTGGATTCTTGTGAGCTAATATGGTTGTCACCAGGTTAGATGGGTAACGGCTACATTTCCGAAAGCTGTCGTCCATTGTAATCTTCCATACGACATTCATTTGCAGCACGGAATGTAGCCAATTTCATCCACTTTTTCACCTAATCAGATCACAACCATTGATGTATAGCCCAATTATCATCTTATTCGTATTGCTATATTTCTTCTCAAGTTTGAACTTTTACGTATTATATATTTAATATTGGGATCGTTTTGTATGTGTGTAATTACTGCATAGACTAACAAGAGCTTCCATTTGATTCAACAGCGGAACTAGGGGCGCTTCTGCTTGTTTCTGTAATTGATAATTACCAGCTAGGATGAAGAAGGCCTTCGATCAAACTGTTAGGGACTTGTAAGCTATATTCTTGCCCTGTCAAAATTCATTTTTATTCATTGATCATGTAAATTTAACTTTATGCATTAGGTTTTCCTAATAGGATCCCTCTATCTTTTATTGCAGAAAGCGAGAGGTCAATAAGACCGTGCTCAAAATTCCGAAAATAGAGCAGAAGGTATGCCTTTCAGTTCCTCTGTTTCCATTATTTTCTTCCCGCCCTGAAGTGATCTTGTCTAGATTCAAGTATTTATTTGTTTCTTTTAAGGAAAGAAAGTGTTTAGGTTCGTTTATCACTCATGTTCTCGATGATAGCCCTTAGGTGAAATAGAAATGTGAGATCTCACATTGGTTGAAGAGGGGAAAGAAGCATTTCTTATAAGGGTGTGAAAACCTCTCCCTAGCAGATGTGTTTTAAAACCTTGAGGGGAAGCCCAGAAGGGAAAGCCTAAAGAGGACAATATCTGCTAGCGGTGTGCTTGGGCTGTTACAAGAAACGTAATTGATGCACAATTTTTAGGGGAGCGAAGAAATTTCTTAGCTATGGATGCTACATGACATAATTAACCAAAAGAGTTAGACTGTGATATTGTGATTTTAGACTTCTCGAAATTCTATAAGAAAACTTTGTAGTAAGGGTTTTATGCACGCGAACTTATATGGAACGCTGTTTTTACCTTCTTTTTTTTTTTTTTTTTTTTTTTTTTTCAGGTTTTGGATGCCACTAGCAACGAGCCTTGGGGTCCTCATGGATCACTTCTTGCAGATATAGCACAGGCAACTCGAAATTAGTAAGCATAGGCTTGCTTTTGTAGATGCTTTTAGATTGAATATTCTACACCAGGGGAGAACTTATTCCAAATGTCCATGCAGTCATGAATATCAAATGATTATGGGAGTAATCTGGAAGCGGATTAACGATACTGGCAAGAATTGGAGGCATGTTTACAAGGTTAGCCGTTTTCCCTTTTTGTTTCCACTTTTAGGATTATTGTACTTCGACGATTTAAAGAACTTAACCTTTCCATTTTGATACGGAAGCTCTTTATGCATTCCTAGTCCTTATATTCCTACCCAAACTTGTATCTTTCTCAGGGTTTGACCGTTTTGGAGTACTTGGTGGGTCATGGGTCGGAGCGTGTCATAGATGACATCAGAGAACATGTCTATCAGATATCGGTACGTTTCTCTTTCTCAATTCACTTTGACAGCTATAACTACTCAGCTCTCTGATCTTCCTGAAATGTGATTACTCTCTCTTGATTCATCGGGCATCTTTTGTACGACAGACCTTATCTAATTTTCAATACATTGACTCGAGCGGGAGGGATCAGGGTAACAATGTTAGAAAGAAATCGCAAAATCTTGTTGCCCTTGTAAATGATAAAGAGAGGATTGTTGAGGTCAGACAGAAAGCTGCTGCTAATAAGGACAAGTGAGTCTGCTCTCGACGTTCGGTTAATTTATATATTTGTCGATTCTTCGTTCTTTTCATTTTTCTTGGTTCGTCTCTATTTATTGCGCTAGTATTCTTATTTATTAGTGCCAATTCATCATTTCAGACCCTCAGGTTATTTCGTTTTATTTACTCACAATTTTTCGTTTTATTTACTCACAATTATGTTGCATAGAAATGTTCTTTAAGCTTTCATGGAATAGTTTTAAAAACTTAATTACTACTACTGTTCTTATGACTTTCATGATGCTACATAGGTTTCACAGTGCAGCATCTATGGGCAGTATGTATAGACCAAGTGCAGGAGCATATGACGACCGCTATGAAGGAAGATACGGAAGCCGTGATGGAGACAGAAATGTCGATTCTTATGGGAGGGAAAGAGAATATGGTTTTAGAGATGATCGTTCTGGTGGAAATGAGGATTCATATGGTCGTGATTATGAAGACCGCTATAATAGAGATGGTTATAGGGATGATGATTATCGAGGAAGAAGCCGAAGCGTTGATGACTATCAGTATGGTTCAAGAAGCCGAAGCTCTGACAGAAATGGAGAACGTACATATGACGATGGTCAAGTTTCTTCTCGGTATGCGCATGCTGCAGATATAATATGCTGATGTTATATTAGTAAAGTCCATTATATATTTTTTGACAGTATGAAGTTTGATATATGTATAATTTTCCTGGAAAGCGCTTATTTTCTTAGCTCTCATTTCTTTGCCTCTTGTGTTTCTTGCAGCAACAACGATACTAGAGCGAACGAACCATCTCGGGATGAAAGGTTAGTTTTTAATCATTTAATTTCATTGTTCGTTTTATATTTATCCGATGAGGAAGCGGTTTAGTGGCACTGTTAATTTTGAATTTTTCATAGGCCGCTTGAACGTAAATTTTCGGAACAGAATATTGGTGCTCCACCTAGTTACGAAGAAGTTGTGACTGAATCTGAAAGCAATGTGCAAAGTCAAAGGTGCTAATTTTGTTCCGAAAATATGACCGTTACTTTTTTTCTTTCGTCTTGTTCGCCCGTTCATTCATTTGGGATATTGTATCTATAAGCAGAGATGTTGAAGCTCCACCGACTGCTGCTCCGAGAGCGTTTCCCCCACCCACATCCAGTACTCAAAGCCAGCTAACTAGTCATGGAACTGCTGCATCCCCACCTACCCAGGGGCTTGATGGTTCTGATGAATTCGATCCTCGTGGTTCAGTTCCAGGTATGGGAGGCACCTGATTTTCTATGCCGCACCTCATCGTTACTTATTGTAAAAAGGGTTAGATTGCAATGGGCACTTCCATCCATGAGCTTCTTAGCCCTACTCTGACAAGTGCCTCTAGACAGACACTTTACCGAGTCATAGAGGTTCATTCAGGGGCGAGGTTACGAAGCGAATAAGCTTCACCGTCCGGTCACTGGCTTTGATACCATTTGTAACAGCCTAAGCCCACTGCTAGCAGGTATTGTCCTCCTTGGGGGCTTGGGCTATTACAAATGGTATCAGAGCTAAACACCGGATGGTATGCCACTAAGGATAGGAGAATGAAGCATTCCTTATAAGGGATGGATGGATTGTGATCCCACATTGGTTGGATAAGGGGAACGAAACATTGGGTGTTGAAACTTCTCCTTAATAGACGCATTTTAAAACCGTGAGGCTGACGGTGATGCATAACAGACCAAAATAGACAATATCTACTAGCGGTGGGCTTGAGCTGTTACAAATTGTACTTCCGTTAGTACTTTCTTTTGATATTTATTTGTACTTTGCACTTAATATCTCTTTCCATCTCTTATTTCAGCTGCTCCACCTGCCACAAGCAATTTAGAGACAAATTTATTAGACTCCTTGGCCTTAGTGCCTGTTGGGCCAGTAACATCAACTGCAGACTATGAGGGTCATGTTCAGACAAGCTCTGCTGTGGGATACCATGCTCAAAATCAGGTAATATTGAGGCATTGAAATGATTTTGAACTGATCTCTGTTTTGCTCATGTCATGCTTATGTATGCAATTCTCTCGCTCTCATGAACTCATGATTTGCTGTTTTCTCATCACTTTTATTCGTGGCATTGCTGAGTGCATGTTATACCTGGTTTTGGTAGATATAGCTTTGTGAGACCCCACGTCGATTGTAGAGAGGAACGGAGTATTCCTTATAAGGGTGTGGAAACCTCTCCCTAGTAGACGCGTTTTAAAACCTTGAGGGGATGCTTGAAAGGAAAAGTCCAAAGAGGGCAATATCTGCTAACGGTGGACTTGGGTTGTTACAAATGGTATTAGAGTCAGATACCGAGCAGTGTGCCAACGAGGACGTCAGGCCTCCAAGGGGGATGGATTGTGAGACCCTACATCAGTTGGAGAGGGGAATAAAACATTCCTTATAAGGGTGTGGAAACCTCTTCCTAGCAGACGTGTTTTAAAACCTTGAGGAGAAACCGGAAGGGAAAACCCAAAGAGGACAATATTTGCTAGTAGTGAGCTTGGGCTATTACAAATGGTATTAGAGCTAGACACAGAGCGGCGTGCCAGCGAGGACGTTAGGCCCCTAAGTGGGGTGGATTGTGAGATCCCACATCGGTTGGAGAGGGAAATGAAACATTCCTTATAAGGGGTGGAAACCTCTCCCTAGCTAACACGTTCTAAAACCTTTAAGAAAAACCCAGATGGAAAACCCCAAAGAGGACATATCTGCTAGCGGTGGACTTGGACTGTTACAAGCTAACTAAGTAAAGAAATTTCAGATTTCTCGGATCTAAATTTAATTTGGGCCGACTCTTACCTTGTAAAGTTGGATTGTAGATCAATTACTTTTTACTGGCAGAGATTGATATTTTTCAACTTATTATGCTCACACAGACTTTCGAAGACGCATTCGGTGACTCGCCTTTTAAAGCCATTTCTTCCTCTGATGTCCAAGATCAAGCACATGTCCAGCATGGGGAATCATTTTCTGTAGCAACTTATTCCACACCGAACATCCCCGTTCAACCCCAACCGAATTTTCCGCAGCCTCGTGAAGAGTCTCTGCAACATCAAAATATTGGTGTACTAGCTGATCTCCTTCCTCCTCCTGAACCTTTACCTGCTGTTGTTTCACAGCCTGCATTCACAGTATCAAACAGCCAACAAGCTGTATCTGGCTTGCCTGCACAGCCAAATTCTAATAACTTGGGGACTTATCAGCAACATGGAAACGTAGCTCCCGTAAATTTTCAAAATCCAACAGAACCCGGGAGAGAGTTTAACAACGGGATGTTCATGGTTCCGGGAAGTGCACCGACACAGGTCAATTCATATATGGCTCCTCCAAATGCTGGACCTAGTACACATCCCAACAATTTTGGATATTCTCAGGATGGTTCGGTAGCTCCCACGAGTTCTCATGTCGCACTTCAAACTACTCAACCGCCTGCTCAGCTTCCTAGTGGGAACTTCAATCCGCCACATGCCTCTGTAGCTCCAGTAGCTTCTCAACTGTCTTACCAAGCCCCTAATTTTCCTGTTAACGTATCTAACCCTGATGTTATGGGTAGTTTTCAAGCAGGAAACTATACATCCATGGCTTCCCAGCAAATTCCTCCATCTGGATCGCTTTCAAATGCATCTCAACCTTCAAAGAACAAGTTCGAGACCAAGTCTACAGTATGGACCGACACATTAAACCGAGGGCTTGTCAATTTAAACATATCTGGACGTGAGTTTCCCCCTCGATTTCATTACATCACTTCGACTTACTGGATTGTTTTGAAAAAACACATCGTAGTTCTTCCTTGTTCATCTTTTTGAATCATAAATTCTCCATGTGCAGCTAAAACAAACCCATTGGCGGATATTGGTGTTGATTTTGAAGCCCTCAATAGGAAAGAGAAGAGGATGGAGAAGCCTAGTACAGCTCCAGCGATATCTACCATTAACATGGGCAAAGCTATGGGATCTGGTTCCGGGATTGGCCGAGCTGGTGCGAGTGCACTAAGGCCACCTCCAAACGCAATGTCGGGTCCGGGAATGGGAATGGGTATGAACCCCAATCCTGGCATGGGCATGGGTATGAGAGGAGGATATGGAGGCATGAATCAACCCATGGGTGGCATGGGGATGAATATGGGTATGGCACAACACGGAATCCAGATGCAGCAGCCTCGAGCGAACATGCCTGGTGCATACAACCCGATGATGGGTGCTGGTGGCTACGCCCCTCAACAGCCACCGTACGGCGGCTACCGATGATATCAGACATATTATTAGAGTTGTGGAAGAGGCTCTGCTTGTTTATCAGGTTGTAAGATTAGATAGAACACAGCATTAAATATTGGAAGGTCTGCATCCAACCCAAGATTTTCTTATTTGAAGCTATGTTTTCCCCTGAAAGAAGGCCTCGCCTTCATTGTTTTCTACCATCTCGTATTAGTCATTTTTTTTGTGGGTTGAGTTCTGCTTTGAATTTTGTGTGTATTCAATGAGGTCAAAATCTTTTTCTCATCATTTTCCTTGCACGTTCTTGTGATTGTATATTTTGATTGAATACCAAAAGTAAAGAATAAGATACATTGGTCAAAGTTTGTCTCATTCATATTTCAGTTGTTTTAGTATACACATGATATTAGACTCAGTGATAGGCTTGGATCTCTTCTAGGGTATCACTAGTCTTTAACGACTCAAACCCACCGTTAGCAGATATTGTCCTCTCTGAGCTTTCCTCCAAAGTTCTTAAAACACTTAGGGATCTTAAAACACTTAGGGAGGTTTTCACACTCTAATAATGATTGTTCTCCTCCCAATTGATGTGGGATAAAAAAAAAGCTCGTTTTTTTGTTTTTTCTTTTCAAGATATCGCTTAAAGATGGTTATAAACTTAAAAATTCATAAGGCTAAAATTTAAGACCATTACACAAGAAAGAATCCACACGAATCAATGGAAAAGTACATCATTGGACACAAAACATTTTAAAACTTGACCCATTTATTCAATAAAAAAAAAATGTTTCAAAAGTTCTTTTTTTCTCCTACAATTTTTTGTTCATCGCGTAATTTTTTACAACTCGTCACCATGTCAAATTTTTTCGTTCAATTGAAAAGGCTAACATAAGGGTCGTTTGGAATGTCAAATTGATCAAAATTAGAACAATTTATTTGATTTACAAAAATGGATGTTAATTACATTAATATAACTAAATTTTTTATGACATTAAACCTCTCTAAATCCTCTTTGTGAACTCAAAAGAAAAGAACACTTTTTGGCTTATATGTGTTGGGATAACCTTTGTGTACTATGTTGAAGATACAAACATGTGATATCCATCTTATGTCTTTTTCACTTTTATTGCCCACACATTCATATTTCAATATTTCACACAAAACTTTTGTCTTCTCACAAAATTGTGTTCCTTGTTGGAATAAAAAACATGGGGTGTCTTGTCTCTTCACTTCTTCACTCCAGTGTTTTATAGGTGTAAAAAAACAAAATTGATAGACCCATTTGTTATTTTCTATGCTTTTTCAGCTGAGATCTCTGAGTAAAAAAATCAGAAATTTCTGAACACGTTTGAAGATCTTCTGCGAATCTCGATGGCTATTTCATACTTCGAACTATACGTAGAGACTAATACCCATCTCAGCTTGCGTCGACTTTGATCTCTGTCTCTCATGGCAATCGCTGTAGCTTCTTCACTTGCCTTCGGTAACCGCTATCATTCGCCTCTCTTTGTGTTCTTTGCATTTGGTATCATTGATTGTGATGAACTATGAATTTGTTACATGCCCGTTTCGTTTTTTCTTGATGAATTGATTGTCTGGACATTTGTTCTAAGCGAGGGCTATCGATCGTTGATTTTCAAGTAGTTTTTTGGATACCCACTTGCGGATTTAGTGATGGGTTCGTTTTAATTGAAGTGGGGTTTCATCTGTTTGTCATTGTAGTGCAAAAGGTTTAGGCTTTCTGATCTTTAGAAGCTCTTGCTTGGTCTACTTGGGTATTTACCTTTTGTTAACAAGCCATTTTTTTTGGCCCTTTTTCAATGGGTTTCCTATGTGTTGGCTTTCTTTTCGTTTTTGGTTCGAGCATTTTGCTATATTCACTAGAGATTGTACCGAGACTAAAATTCAAAAGAAATAGAACTCTTAGTCTTGTATACGAGGTCTCACAACCTAAACAGAAACTAGATGTGAGATCCTACATTGGTTGGGGAGTGGGGAGGAGAACGAAACATTGTTTATAAGGGTGTGGAAACCTCTCCCTAGCAGACGCGTTTTAAAAACTTTGAGGGGAAGCTCGAAAGGGAAAGCCTAAAGAAGACCTTATCTACTAGTGGTGGGCTTGGGTTGTTACAAATGGTATTAGAGTTAGTCACTAGGTAGTGTGCTAGTGAGGATACTGAGCCTCGAAGAGGGGTGGACACCAGGCGGTGCGCCAGTGATGACGTTGAACCCCGAAGAGGGTGGACATTGAGCGGTGTGCCAGCGAGGACGCTGGGTCTCAAAAGGGGTGAATTGTGAGATTCTACATTGATTGAAGAAAGGAACAAGTGCGAGTGAGGATGCTGTGCCCTGAAGATTGATTGGGGAGGAGAACGAAGCATTCTTTGTAAGGGTGTGGAAACCTCTCCCTAGCAACGGATTGTGAGATCCCACATCAATTGGGGAGGAGAATGAAACATTCTTTATAAGGGTGTGGAAACCTCTCCTTAGCAGACGTTTTTTAAAAACCTTGAGGGGAAGCTTGAAAGGGAAAGCCTAAAGAGGACAATATTTGCTAGCGGTGGGCTTGAACCGTTACAGTTGGTATCAGAGCCAGGTTCTGGGCAGTGTGCCAACGAGGACGAAGGGGAGTGGACACCAGGTGGTGTGCCAGTAAGAACGTTGAGCCCTAAAGTGGGTGGACACCAGACGGTGTGCTAGCGAAGGACGCTTGGCTCCGAAGGGGGTGGATTGTGAGATCCCACATCGATTGGAGAGAGAAATGAGTGCCAACAAGGATGCTTGACACCGAAGGGAGATAGATTGTGAGATCCCACATTGGATGAGGAGAAAGAACAAAACATTCTTTACAAGGGTGTGGAAACCTCTCCCTAGCAGACACGTTTTAAAAACCTAGCGGTGGGCTTGGGCTTGGGCTTGGGCACTAGAATACTCAATTCGAATCCTTTATTTCGTTACTTTTGTTTTGAGTTTTGTTCCTCACCTTTTCTAATATCATACAGAAGGGGCTTGTTGCTCGACGTCGCATGCATTCACGAGCAGTTGGAACAGATCTTCTTTCGATGTTCGGTGAGTTTACGATATTAGAAGGTTATGATCTATTGTAGCTCCTTGTCAATCTGTTTGTATTGTAGCTCGTTTATGATAGATCTTCTTGGTTCTTTGGTAATTTTTAGTGGCAGAAATCCAATATTTGGATCAACAGACTTACATTGGTTGTCTAAGGGTCGTGATCATTGCTTGTCAAAAGTTTCAGTTGCTGCTGATTACCCTGATTCAGTTCCAGATTCATCAAGTTCTTTGACTAACAAAGGCTATCATCCTCTTGAAGATCTAAAAGTTCGTAAAAGAGCACGAAATACTGAACTCACTGCTGCAGAATTAGCCCGGACGACTGTGGAGGTTGGGTTCATAGACCTCGTGTTTCCTCGATTATGTTTTTTTCGGTTAACGAAAATTCATTTTCCTCTCTATTAGGTAAATAGCAACGCTTTGGTACTATTTCCTGGAACTGTTCACAATGAACCACATGAACACGTATCATGGGACGAGTTTCAATACGTTCTTGACGATTATGGAGGTTTTTATTGACTTTCTCTTGTTAATGATTTGTTGTTTTTGTGTGGATGTTCATATTCTAGCTCGATGTTTTGTTCTGTTCAGATTTGTTTTTCGAAGTTTTCGACGATGTGAACATGTTAGAAGATCGTGCAGCACCAAATCCTGTGGTAAGGATCTACATGTTCAGATTAGATCTAGACGTTCCGTTATTATGCATTGCTTTTTTGTAATCTCGAAGTAAAGATCTTAACCAAATACGGTCGAGTGATTATGGTGTTTATACGAGTTCTTCACTCGCAGAACGTTTTGATTGGAATGGACGTGAAAATGTATGAAAGTAGGAGGATAATTCGAGATTATAAAGCGGGAGATAGCGGAAATGGTGATATCGTTCCTTTCGATTATGACTATATTGAGGTAAATAGCTAGTTGTGTTGGTTGAGTTCAAAGTTTCTGGTTTTCTTTTTAGCTGCATGTCTATTGGCCTTGTAGGCTGTGGAAACTGATTTGGCTGAATTCCCTGTTGATTGGGGAGTTCCTGATGTGGCTAGCTTGGTTCATCCACTATATTTTGCCAAGTGTATGAATAAGGTGATTTCCACCAGCTCCTTGTTATTGTTATAGCTTGTACGATATAACTAAATTGTTGTAAATAGCTTCTGTAACGGTCCAAGTCCACCGCTAGTAGATATTGTTCTCTTTAGACTTTCCTTTTAAGCTTCCTCTCAAAGTTTTGAAACGGGTCTGCTAGGGAGAGGTTTTCATACCCTTATAAATAATGTTTCGTTCTCCTCCCCAACTGATGTGGAATCTCACAATTCATCCCCTTTAGGGCCCAGCGTCCTCGTTGGCACACTGCTCGGTGTCCACCTCCCTTCGGGGCTTAGTGTCATTGTTGGCACACCGCCTGGTGTCCACCCCTTTCGGGGCTCAGCGTCATTGTTGGCACACCGCCTGGTGTCCACCCCCCTTTGAGGCTCAGCGTCCTTGCTGACACACTGCTTGGTGTCCACTCCCTTCGGGGTTTAGCGTCTTTGCTAGCACACCGCCTGACTGGCTTTGATACCATTTGTAACAGCCTAGGCCCACTGTTAGTAGATATTATCCTCTTTGGGCTTTCCCTTTCGTGCTTCCACTCAAGGTTTTTAAAATGGTCTGCTAGAGAGAGGTTTCCACACCCTTGTAAAGAATGTTTCGTTTTCCTCCCCAATCGACGTGGGATCTCACGACTCACCACTCTTGGGGGCTCAACGTCCTCGCTGGCACTCGTTCCCTTCTCCAATCAATGTGGGACCCCCAAACACCCTCTTTGGGACCCAACGTCCTTGTTGGCACACCGCCTTGTGTCCACCCCTTTCGGGGCTCAGCCTCCTTGCTGGCACATCACCCGGTGTCTGGCTCTGATACCATTTAAAAATCTTGAAGGGAAAGCTCAAAGAGGACAATATCTGCTAGCGGTGGGCTTGGGCCGTTACAGCTTCGTTTTTAACTTTTAAATCTCTTCTTAACGTCCCATCCTGCTACTAGCAACTATTGTTTATAATACGTTCATTTGAATTACGAAACGTTAATCAAGTCTGTTACGTATAGGCTATCTATATGAAATATGAGAGAGAGATGAAGCATCCTTCGAATGGAGTTTCCATGTTGGGATGTCTCAGACCTGTATATGCTGATGAAGAATCTTATATAAGAAGACTATTTTACTTTGAAGAGAGTGAAGGCTACAATACACAATGGAAAGGTAACCCTATTCAGCTTAAGTAATTACTTTTTATGATTGTCACGTGAGATCCCACGTTGGTTGGAGAGGGGAACGAAACATTTCTTATAAGGGTGTGGAAACCTCTCCCTATCGAGGACGTTAGGCCCCGAAGGGAGCGATTTCTACACTCTTATAAAGAATGTTTCGTTCCCCTCTCCAACCGATGTGGGATCTCATAATCCACCCCTTTGAAGGTCTAACGTCTTTGTTGGCACACCGCCCGGTGTCGGGCTCTAATACCATTTGCAACAGCCCAAGCCCACCGCTAACAGATATTGTCCGTTTTGGCCCGTTACGTATTGTCGTCAGTCTCACAGTTTTAAAACGTGTTTGCTAGGGAGAGATTTCCACACCCTTATAAAAAAGGTTTCATTCCCCTCTCCGACCGATGTGGGATCTCACCCCCTTGGGGGCCAGCGTTCTCGCTGGGGAGAAATTTCCACACTCTTATAAAGGAATGTTTCACTCCCCTCTCCAACCGATGTGAGATCTTATTTTTTCCCTTGGTATGAATAGAGCAGTCGTTGATTCATTACTTCGTGTTGAAGTATAAATTCCACGATTTAGCTTCTAAACATTATTATCTTATTGTTGATGAAGTTTTTCCTAATCATCTCATCTTTAACCTCCGGTTTGGAAGGTGAAACCTTGAGCTTCGAGCCCGAAAGCGATGGAAGCAGCCGAAGATCCACCCTCTACAGGCTGGAGATAATGAGAATTGAGCTCTTCTCGGTGTACGGAGTTCAGGTATGTATATAACGATTTCCCTTTCGGGTCTCATTGATGAATATCTATTCGGTCTGCAGTAGTATCAGTAATATTAGAATCACGAGAATGAACGCATTGCCTATTTATCCGGTTGAATAGTGAAATCATACTATTTTTTAATGAACTTTTGCAGTCTGAAATTGGTTTGCAAGATTTTCAACGTGCCGAACCCGATATTCTTATGCACTCTACTGCGGAAATTGTCGAGCGTTTTAGTGAGAAGGGTTTTAGGTGCAATATCGCCCTTAAAGCTTTTTGCAAAAAGAGGGGTCTTCGTGTTGAGGTAATTTTTGTTCGTTATGTTTGTTATGATCTTTTGCAACAGTTCGTTTTCTTATTACCGTGTTGATTATACGACGACTCGTTCATTAGTATGTAAGTTCGAACCATCTAAGAAAGAGACTAGGTGTGTTGCTTCCTGGGATGGAAGGTAAGTGGGGTGAAGGAACATCCAAAGGGGTCGTGTCATTATTACCTTTATGATTTTGTTCTACGAGTGTTCGAGTCAACTTATGTGCATCTGACCAATCTCACAAGACAACTGTTGACCTACCACATTTGGTTACAAAAGAATATGATATAAAATCCCGAGTAGGCGATCACCCTAGCTTGAACCTATTTCCTCCAAATTACTTTTACCTGCTCTAGTGGGCATCGGATATCGTTTATTTAATGTCGGTATAGGCCTACGTGACCTCGATGCAGCTATGATAGTTTGTGATATGTGCTTTTCAGGATGCTATTCTGCTCGGAGTCGATAGTCTTGGCATCGATGTGAGGGTATGTTTCGGAACAGAAGTACGGACTTTTCGATTTCCCTTTAAAACCCGGGTGAGCGATCGACCCTTCTCGGTCTATAAGAAAATTTCTGGTTTGAACGTCCTGTTAACGTTATCCATTTTCTATACCGTCATTGTAGGCAACATCTGAAGTTGCAGCAGAGAAGCAGATTCAGCAACTCTTGTTCCCACGATCTCGTCGTAAAAAACTACGAAGCCATGAAGGGATGGATTGAGAGATGCCATAAGTTCTTAGAACACCGTGTGCGTTATTTTGAGATTCGGAGGCTCTTTGAAATAAACCTCAAAGGTTAAGACTTCTTTGCTCAAATCTGCATTAACAGTAGTCTTAGTTTCAGAATTGTACAGTTCAAGTTGATAATTTCCATTACCCGACCTCGTCTGCGTCAAAATAATCGAGTTTTTTTGTCATCGAGTCAGCGACTTTACCTTTCCCCATCCATTTTGGCAACTAACTAAATTGTTTGCATCGAGTTCCTTGATTTAGCGAGCATGTCTGTATCGTCAACTACTATGAATAGAGAACACTAAGATTTTTACAATGATCATCAACCCAAAACTTCGTATGACTCGGCAAGGGGCAGTTCATCTATAGGGAAGGCATTGGAAAGGGCAAGTCAAACTCGAGATAGGTACTATTCCATTACTCAACCTCGTCTGTATCAAAATAATCGAGTTTTTTTGTCATCGAGTCACGACCTTACCTCCACCTGCAACCCATACTTAGCTTTCCCCATTCATTTTGGCAACTAACTAGTTTACATCGAGTTCCTCGATTTAGTGAGCATGTTTGTATCGTCAACTACAATGAACGGAAAACTCTCTAGATTTTTACTATGATCATCAACCCAAAACTTCGTATGACTCGGCGAGGGGTAGTTCATCTATAGGGAAGGCATTGGAAGGGGCAAGTCGAAACTCGAGATAGGTACTATTCCATTACCCAACCTCGTCTGTATCAAAATAATCGAGTTTTTTTGTCATCGAGTCAGCGACTTTACCTCCACCTGCAACCCATACTAGCTTTCCCCATCCATTTTGGCAACGAACTAAATTGTTTACAAACTCGATTTAGCAAGCATTTCATCTATAGGGAAGGCATTGGAAAGGGCGAGTCGAAACTCGAGATAGGTAATTAAATCAAGAGCACAAAAAAGAACAGCAGTAAACATGACAGCTGAAAAGACCAACCCATATCCATTGATATCAAAAGAGCGAGGGGGAAAGTAAATAATAATCATACGTAGTGTTTCCCCCATAGCATCCACTCCCACAGTCTCATACTCCAAAAACGAAATGGAAAAACATTTAGAACTGAGGGCTAAACATGACTCGAGGATCTTCAAGGGAAAACAACAATAATAATTGGAACAAATAATGAATATATGAATTCTTTATGATCACCATGAAACCAAACTTTGCAATGTAGGCTGACATATATCAACAGTGAGGAAGAAAATCGATATCAATTTACTTCAAGGTTCAGGAGACGATGCAGGCATAGCCGTAGGTGGCTTTAGAAGCGGCTGGAGAGCCTTGACGACAATGCTCATGTTCGGCCTGAACTCGGCTTCATATTGCACACACAGTGCTGCCACTGCAGCCAGCTGCAATAACCGTAAAACCAAGTCGATGTCACAATCGTATCTCGTTAGTTAAACTTTGTGAAACGACGTAACGATGTGTACCTTGGCGACTCCTTTAGGTGGATATTCACCCTTCAGCTTTGGATCAACACATTGTTTAACTTTGTCTTCACTTAGCCTTGGAGTAGCCTTAAACAATAAGGAACAGTCATTTTAGAGTTGTGAAATTTAACTAACCGTAAACGAAATGGAAAGCATGCTCGTTTACTCACCCAAGTAACAAGACTCTGCTGCCCGCGAGGCATGGTGTGATCAACGGGTTTCCTCCCAGTCAAAAGCTCGAGTAGAACGACTCCAAAGCTGTAGACATCGCTCTTTTGTGTCAATTGTCCTGTCATAGCATACCTGTGAAAGAGAAATACTTTCTCAATCAACAATAGCTACAAGTAAGGAACCATACGAACGAATGAGATTTCGGAAACATTACTCTGGAGCATGGTAGCCAAAAGTTCCTAAAACTCGAGTAGAATGAAGTCGTGCAGCCATGTCCGGAGCTTGGTTAGAAAGGTTAAAGTCTGCAATCTTTGTTTTGTACTCTTCAAAAAGAAGCACATTGCTGGATCTAACATCTCTATGTATGATAGAAGGTTGAACCTTCTCATGCAAGTACTCCAATCCTCTAGCTGCATCGACAGCGATTCTCACACGTTGCATCCAATCGAGCACTGGACCAGGCTGTGCCCCTTGCACTCCCTTTCTACCTGTGTAGAGCACACAACAACTCGTGAAATTGTCTGGCCTACATGAAAACTCAACCAAATGATTGAACTTAATGTCGTGGCATACCGTGCAATACGTCATGTAGAGAACCCATAGTTGCAAACTCATATGCAAGAACACGGAGATTTCCTTCAACGCAGTATCCGTGCAACTCAACAAAATTTTCATGTTTCAACCTTGAGACTGTAGAAACCTGAATAATGTATACAAGATAAGATAGAGTTGTACCGTGCTAAATCTATTTATATCGATATTGTAAACAAACCTGAGTCAAAAAGTCGACACTCGAGTCAGGCTCGGAGGAAACATCCAGCTTCTTTACTGCCACAGTTTTCCCATCGCTTAATCTAGCATAATAAACTCGACCGTAAGACCCTTCACCAATCAATGCCTTGGACCCGAAGTTGTCAGTCTTTTCTTTCAATTCTTCCAGAGACAACGCTGGAACATCTATGGGAGGTGGAGCTTTTGGTGCTTCAGATTTGTGAGAAGCTGGCTCTTTTGAGACCTTTTGGTGACCTAAAAGGCATAAAATGCATAAGACGTATTTAAATCACGTAGTAGACGAATCATAAACGAGGCTATAGCTATTAAATCAAGAGTCGTCTCGAACAAGAACAAACTAATGATAACTATGCTTAACATATGGAGGAAATTGATATCTAACAGGCTTCAGAGTAAATAGATTAGACTATTACCACCATCTCCATAACTTCCTGGGCTTTTTAGGTGCTCACTTTCCGCTGATGGGTAGGGTTCTTCAACTTGACAAGCACAACAAAGCCACCTGCGCATTCTATCCCTTTTACTTAGATATAAATCGTCTTTTGATCCAGTATTGTTCAAACGTATGAAGTAACCAGGAGGAGGGGCATGCGCCTGCACGGTAACCAAACGCTCTACAAAATTATTCTATTGCTTTAAACGATAGGAAACGGATTAATAGGAAAACACAAGCAGCAATGATCTATGAAAGATCCTTTTGCTCTTTATTCAAATATAAAGGAAATTGTAAGAGTCCAAGCCCACCGCTAACAGATATTGTCCTCTTTGGGTTTCCCTTTTGGGCTTCCCCTCAAGGTTTTTAAAACTCGTATGCTAGGAAGAGGTTTCCACACCTTTATAAAGGATGCTTCATTCTCCTCCCCAACCGATGTGAGATCTCACAATCCACCCCCCTTTGAGATCCAGTGTCCTCGCTGACACTCGTTCCCTTCTCCAATCAATGTGGGACCCCTCAATCCACCCCCTTTTGGGGCACACCGCCTCGTATCACCTCCTTCCGGGCTCAGCCTTCTCGCTGGCACATCGTCCGATGTTTGCCTCTAATACAATTGTAACAGTTCAAGCCCACCGCTAGTAGATATTGTCCTCTTTGGACTTTCCCTTTTGGGCTTCCCCTCAAGGTTTTTAAAACACGTTTGCTAGGGAGAGGTTTTCACACCTTTATAAAAGATGTTTCGTTCTCCTCCCCAACCAACGTGGGATCTCACAATCCACCCCCTTCAGGGCCAGCGTCCTCGCTGGCACTCGTTCCCTTCTCCAATCAATGTGGAAACCCCCAAATTTACCCCCTTTTGGGGCCAACGTCCTTGCTAGCACACTGCCTCGTGTCACCCCCCTTCAAGGCTCAGCCTTCTCGCTGGCACACTGCCTCGTGTCACCCCCCTTCAAGGCTCAGCCTTCTCGCTGGCACATCGCTTGATGTCTGTCTCTGATACAATTTGTAACAATCCAAGCCCACCGCTAGCAGATATTGTCCTCTTTGACCTTCTCCTAAGGTTTTTTAAAACGTGTCTGCTAGGAAGAGGTTTCCACATCTTGCTTCGTTATCTTTCCCAATTGACGTGGGATCTCACAACAATATTGCAAGAAATGACTCAAAGGAGAAAATGAATTTTTTCATGAAAAATGACAAAAGGGCAAACGTTCCACAAGATAATGGTTGAAATATACTACGAAGAATTTAAGGATTCATTGATCCTCATATCTTTCAATTCCACCCTATAATGTGATCACATCCTTCTTGAACAACCCAACTTTCAGGCATAGTAAAAGAACAGACAAGTCCATAGACAACCTTCGGTTTATGTCATATTGAAACATAAATTCTTAAAAAACGACATGAAAAAGACAAAAGGAAACATGAAAATGGCAAAATATCCCCTCCCACAATCAATTTAAAAAGAACTTTAATACCTTTTCTGGAACTTATATTACAAAGAGATCATAGAAGATAAGCATACAAATGGAAATATGAGACATTGCATGTAATGAAGGCAATCAAATGGAAGAGAAATTCCAACAATCCTTACCACTAAACCAAAACGATGATGATCTCGACCGTCCATGACCAAATCAAAGAAACAAAACACAAAAACACAAACCCAGATACAGATTGCTAGCTCAGAAACCAAATCAAATCCCAGAAACAGAAAGGAAAAGAAAACGAACAAATCACTCACAACCCAACAAATAAAAGAAGGCTGTAAGAGAAAAATCAAAAGCGAAATAGAAAAAAGAGAGAGAAATGGTAATAAAAGGGAAAAGCAAGGCGATAAAAGAAGAAGAGATGGAGAGGCGAGTTTAGAGGAAGGGGATTACCTTCTGGTTAGAGCCTCTCCTGGGCTCTGGGAAGAAAAAGGGGAAGAATAAAGGAAAAGACAGGGTGGAATTGGAGGAGGAGTGGTGGGTTCGGGTTTGGTTTCGTTGGGTCTTCCTTCACTTTTGGCTTTTCGGTACTCGTTCGGAGCAAACGCAATGAGCGGATGACAGAGAAGCAAACGCGGAGGCGACGGTGCACACCTTTTCTTTTACTTTCTTCTTTATTACATTAAATTAATACAAATATTTTTTTTTTTAACTTTTTAATTTTTTTTAAAAATACCCTAATTCTTAGTAATTCTTAGTAATATATTTAAGAAATATTCATAAAATTAAAAAATTAAATTAAATGGATGGAAACTTTCTATCTCCGTCTCATCGATTATCTCTAAATTTTTTAATAATATTTTTAAAATGCAGTACTAACAATTTTTACATTAATATTTTTTAATTAATAATTTCTTGAAATATGATTATAAAATTTATTATATAGTTTGCATAATTTAAAGCATTATACTTTTTTTTTACATTAATATTTTGAAAAATAAATGATAAAATGAATAAAAGCTAAAAATAAAATAATTAAAATAGACATGTTTAATAAATAAATAAATAAATAAATGGATAGCAAAAATTGAAAAATCCGCTATATATATATATATGCGTTAAACCCCATTTTTTTTTTCATTTACTCTCGGTGGCGCCCCTAAAGCCCTTGTGCTTTCTTCCAGCAATGGCGAATGGGTTAAGTTCCGGCGATGGTGATGGGTTCAGTCGAAAATTCTCTGCCTCTGAGGACCACGCACGATCTCCTTTTCATCCGCACGAGATGAAGTTTCCTTTGATCGTCTCGAATCCAAGCCTGCAGTGTGAAGTTAGGATGAACAGTTCGAGTTCTGCTTCTCCAGAAGAGAACGCAGAAACTTCTGTTGAAAAGATGGTCGTCTGCGATTGGATTTCTGAGTCTTCTGAAAATGGAGGAAACATGGGAAGTCTGGTGGACGAGACTCGGATTCTTGATGTGGAGCTCGGAGAAGAATCTTTCAAGGTGGATGCGGTCCATGATTTTGAAATGATAGGTGCCGTGGAAGATGGGAATCAAGAAGTTGCGATGGATGAAGTAGAAGCGAAAGATTTCGTAACAATTAGGGTTCCGAGTTTTGATGGAAATCAAGATTGTGCGAAGAAAGAAATTGTTCAAGAAGTTCAGTTTTCTACTGCTATGGAAGCCGACAGCAAAGAAGCCTTTGAGCGAACCGAGGAATTGTTGAGGAAAGAAGCTGATACTGAGAGCATTCTGGAGATGAAAAAGAAATTACTATTGGAAGAACTTGAAGCCATGTTGGTTCCTGGAGAAGAGATTCATCTAGAAAAGGATAATTGCGGCAAAACGATGCTTGTTGATGAGGAGAAGATTTCTGGTCAGCAAAATGATTCCGAGAACACGAACGTTCTTAGACAAAGCCATTTATCTCTCGGAAATTCATTGAAGATTGAAGTAATAGACGAAACTGCATTAGTTGAACCGGTTCATGTTTCCAAAATTGGAAATGGAGAAGAAATTGACATAAGTTGTCCAACAAGGTCAATGCAGATCAATGTGAGCAAATCCCATGAACCCGAAAGAGTGGGGAAAAAGGCTAGAAGATCGAGGAGGAGGGCGAGGGAAGCGAAGATCTCAGAGGTGCATTGGAATCTGGGGAATGTGAATGAACTTGATAAGAAAAATGCTGAAGGAAGTAAGATAGTGTACTCAAGGAAGGATATGGAAGCACTGAGGTTTGTAAATGTTTCAGAACAGAGTAGATTGTGGGAAGCTATATGCAAGGAACTTATGCCCGTTGTGGCAAGGGAATACAGTAGCTTAACAAGCTCTAATTACCCAATGAAGACAGGCTCCACCTCTGGTCCTAGGCAGCATTTCGAGAAGGGAGAAGAAGCCTCTTCATTTATAAGTAAGTATTTCTATTTGTTTTGCTTATGAAGTTTGCTTCTGATGGGCTGACTGTTACCAAGGCTTTAGAAAGTAAATTGTCTGACTATTTGCCTGCTAAATGATCTTTTGCTTATGAAGTCTGGTTATGAAAGGTTGCTTATGATGCTAAAATATGGTTAATGTTTGCAAGGTGCCTATGAATGCCTATGAATAAATTATTTTTATAACTTATTCGCCTGCAAATTGTGCCATTCTTTTTCTTTTTTTCGTTGATTTTGTGAAGTACTTTCTAGTTTCTTGAGGAATTTGAACACCAAATTGTTCAAATTGTTTTGAGTTGAGGAATTTTTGGTGTTCAAATTGAAAATTTTGAACACCAAATTGTTTGCATTACCAGTTTTTGAGTTAATTCCTTGAATACAAATGCTCTCGATTGGATATTGCCAAAAAAAAATCTCATAAACCCATTTTGACTTTCCCATATTTCCAGAAGATAATTTATTATAAGCTTGAATCAACTGAGCTTCATAATTATAGTTATGGGTTTTGGTTTTGATTGTGTCATTTTGATGGTTTCAATTTCTCTTGTGCACAGGTGTTGTTGCTGCAAGGGGAAGATGGAATCATATGAATATTTTTGTGCATTGAAGAATGGCCTAAATCAATCGAACTAAAGACCTTATGTGCATCAAAATCAACTTGTTTGTGTAATAGGTGTTCTTGTTTGTACTAATATATAGATTACATGAAATTTCTTTTCTTTTTTGTCTAGAAATGATTACAGTCACATTCTTTTGTACATGATACAAACTCATCAGTATGGTACTGAATGATATGAAAGTAATTCAACCTTTTCTTTTTTACTTGTTTGTGTGTATGACTTTGTTTTCTCTGTTTATTTAAACTGAAATCAAAACCATACAAATTATTTCTGGGGTGGAACATGATGTTTAAATATGTTCATAAGATTACTAACGTTTTGTGGCGACTTAACAGGGGATGGCTGTTCAGAAAGCTTGGATGCTGAGATAGAGGACATGGAAGGTGATAATGAAATTACGAATGTTGAATTCCCGAAACCCTCTTGCTGTCTTAGTGTCAGTGAAGATAGTGAAGATGATAAATACTACAACAGTATACAGAGACCTGCCTTTCTGGTGGAGGGAGAGCCCAATTTTGATTCAGGACCTCCAGAAGATGGATTAGAATATCTTAGACGTGTCAGGTATGTTTTTACATGTCAATGTTATTACTTGCATCTTGCTAATGATTTATGTAACTCATTTGCGTTTCTTTCTCCCCACGTTTTATTTTGAAATGCGAGGAAGATATAGTGTTTAGAAACTAATGAGATAATAAAAAATGAAGGACATGGAGGAATTTTTTTAAGAGATTGTTTAAAGATATAGGCTTTTGGGATTGTGTACCGTTTAATTGTGAGAGTCCCACATTGGTTGGAGAGGAGAACGGAACACCCTTTATAAGGGTGTGAAAACCTTTCCCTAGCAGACACATTTTAAAGCCTTTAGGAGAAGCTCGAAAGGGAAAACCCAAAGAGGACAATATCTGCTAGCGTGGGCCTAGGTTATTACAAATGGTATCGAGCCAGACACTGAACTATGTGCCAGCGAGGAGGTTGTTCTCCGAAGGGGGGTAGACATGAGGCGGTGTGCCAGTAAGGATGCTGGGCTCTGAAGGGGGGTGGATTTGGTAGTGGTCCCACATCGATTGGAGAAAGGAACAAGTGCCAGCAAGGACGCTGGGCCCCGAAGAAGGGTGGATTGTGAGAGTCCCACATTGGTTGGGGAGGAGAACGAAACACCCTTTATAAGGGTGTAGAAACCTTTCCTTAGCAGACGCGTTTTAAAGCCTTGAGGGGAAGTCCAAAAGGGAAAGCCCAAAAAGGACAATATCTGCTAGCGGTGGGCCTGGGTCATTACAAGGTGGGCTTGGATCCAAAAGGGATAGCCCAAAGGGAATGCTTCGTGGTGGTATCATAGCTTAGCAAATTCTCTTGTAACTACCCTTTCTCTTTGATTCTTAATGATTGGAAGGCCTTTTGTACGTAGCTAAAGGTGGGGTTCTTTCTTCTTCAGCTGTTAGGCTGTCTTTCCTTTCCTTTCTCTTGAATATATTCTGTTGGTTTCTTGTATAAAAAATATATATATATATATATATAGGTTTTTGGGTAATAAATTTCGTATTTCTTGAGAAAAACTAATATGGGCCCTATGGGCTTGCCTTTGAAAACATTATTATATCTTTGAATCATCAAAAATGATATAGTTGATTAAGGTGGTAGAGATCATTTTTCTCTGAAGGTGTGAGGATGTTTATATATGAAAATGAAGTTTTCTATAGTATTCCTGTGTATTTCTTGTCCTTCATGTGTGTTAAAAAACGAAGTAAAAAAAATTATTTGATGAAGAGTCTGGTAGCTGTAAACACCAACTTCCGAGTTGGTTTGATAATTGCGTGGCTAGTTGGATTGAATGAGAAGTGAGCAGAGAGAATTCGACTCGAGGTTCTTGTTAGGAGGGAAGATACAAGTCGGGTGGGTCGCTGAAATAGATTAGGAAAGGCAAGTCGGGGAGAGGTTCTCGTCTTTCTTCCATTTCCCCATTCATGGATGATCCCACCAAGCTGTTAGTCCTTGTTACGTGTGTGATTATTTCGTATTGTCTTTTCATATTCGCAAGTGTCCAAACTAGCTTGTGGCCACTTCGACTAATCTCACGAGACTACCGTCTATTCTTGCTATATTTGGTTATGTGTGTGGGCCGAACATTTCTACTAACTCTTTGATTCTAGTCAGTAAGAGGCATGATTACTCTAAAATGTTTATCAATCTAAACCTTGTTAGGTGGGAAGCATCCCATATTCCAAATGTGGCGGTGGCTAAAGTTGATAGAAGTAATTTTAAGAAAGAGCGAAGTGTTTATATGCCAGTGATTCCTGCCATTGCCAATTGCCCCCAGAATTTACTGCCTTCAAAAGAGTGGGAGGATGCATTTCTTGCTGATTTTTCTAAGCTGCGTCAGGTATTTACATCTTACCCTTATCAATGTTTCAAAAGAAATTGCCCATGAATGCCCATCATCAAGAAATTGTACTGCTTATATGAATTTCTGGACCCCGTTTCCTGTTGTCGTGTCAGGTTCTGTCGTGCCCCGAGGGACTTATGCAGTCTGATTTCATCTTCCATGAAAAGATCGATTCTGTGAGTCCAGACTCGATCGATCAGCCGAGCGTTATCTTGCCTGCCAATGACATCGACTCGCAGCCACCCGAGGAACCAAATGCCAGCACTTCTTCAAAGGAAAACAGTGGCAACAACTATCCATCTTTATCAGCAATTTCAAAGATGAACTCAGTGTTTCGGGTTTCTTCGTTGAGGAAACGTATAAACTCGTTAGAAACACAAACAACACTGTCGAGGACGGACTGTCTTTGGCTGTTTGCATTAAGTGCAGCAGTTGATACTCCTCTGGATGCAGATACTTGTGCTTCTTTCAGGAGTCTGCTTCGGAAATGTGCCAGTTTGCGGGCCGAGAAGTCGGAGCTCGACAACGAGGTGATAATGCTCAATATTCTAGCCACCATTTCAGGAAGATACTTCGGACAGTCGGAAAATTGAAGCTGTGGTGAAGTAAATAGTATCGCTTAGGAGGATAAACGTAGATGACTCTGAATGTTCCTTTTGTTTTGTAAGAGATTCATACATTCATATATACATACATATATTTGATAATTTATAATTTAGTGGAACAATTAACTTATAAATTGATGGTTTTTAATGAGTAAATTTATGTTTTTTTTTTTTAATAATTAGAGCCTTTACTAAAATTTAAATGTGACAAGTGACATAATATTTGTATTATGACATTTTTATTTTAATATATTAGTTCAGCTTTTAAAATGGTTTTTTATGTATGGGATTTATTAACTATAAAATTTTAAAAAAAATTGTAACTAATTACAAAATAATAATTTTTATAATAATTTAAGTTATAAAAAATTAGCTTATAAACTAATTTTATTTTTTAAAATTTATATTATTTTAATTTGGCTAAAAATTCATGGAGAGAGAAAAAAAAAATTAAAGTTTTCAAAATAATAATAATAATAATAAAAATGAGGCGAAACCAAAAATGGCAATTCTTCCTCGTCTTCCCGCCCGTCGGCCACCATGGTGAGAACGCGATGCAAGTCCGCCGCTGCCACTCCCCACTCTATCCCCTTCAAGACCGACCGGCCGCCGATCGCCACCGCCATTACGCCGAAAACACCGCTTAGTTGTTCTACATCTATCATTCCTTCCTCACTCAAATCAGTACGTTTTAGTTGACTTCTCCCTCAGTCGAACACTTTCTCATGTTTGATGATTTGTTTTCTGATTTTCTGTGTGTTCCTTCTCTCTTAGGTTTTTCTGTACGATTGGTGGCTCACAAAGGCTGATGATGGCGAGGGCTTGGCTGTCGGAGGGTTTGCTTCCAGAGAGTAAGACATTGCTTCCCCTAACTCTTTCATTTCAGCTTCTTATTCGTTTTCGTTGTTCTTCGGGAAATGTGTGGTATCTGATGAGGTATAGTTATGGCCATGCCATAATTGAGTGACTGAATATCGTTGCTAAAGATAATCTGTATCTATATTCTCTGGTTTATCTGTATTCTAAAATTTTATATTGATGTTAATTTGAGAGGAATTATACTATGACTTGGTGAAGTTTTGAAATTGATTGAAAACTAGATAATGGGTTGGTGAAGATTTAAGACACTATTTCATTTTTCTCTAAGATTAATAGTTTGATGTTTTTTATTTACCTTAATTGTTAATACTGGAAGCCATCCATGAAAAGTCTGGCATTGGAGAAAGGAGGAGTGAAACCTTAAGTTTAGAAGATTACTCAGGAAAAACATGTGCTATCGTGCTAGAATGGAGTCCTCTTCCATCCTTTACTTATTGGTTCCTCGCCATCATACAATCTGGAATTATAAGCCTCCTGACTTGGTGGTTGCTTGCAGTTTAAAGTTAAACATTCAGACAAGACATTGAGATATCATGTTATCTCCTTGTTGGTATGTTTTATGGGAGAAGAGCTGATCATAATTTTATGAGCTATTAGTTAGCCACAAATTTGTGGGGAAGATCTTTGGTGTTTATGGTTTCCAATTGGCATAAAATCATCAACGGATGTTGGTATCCTGCCCATAAAAAATATCCATCTGCTTTCAGGTTTCCTCTTACGAACATGGACCCAAAATTAATTCTTTGAGAAGGGAAATGATTAAAGATATTAATAAAACCACCATGGGTGATAAAGGGCTTAACGGGAATGAGTCCAAGCTATGGTGCCCACATACCTAGAATTGAATATGTTATTAGTTATCTTGACAACCAAATATAGTAGAATCAGACCGTTGTCTCGTGAAGTTAGTCGAAGTGCAAGCAAATGTAGACTTAGACACTCACGTGTATAAAAATAAAATAATAAAATTTGCCGAAGGAGCAGAAGTGAAACCCTTCACTTGTCATGAATACTCTTTTTTTTCCAAGACTGAGGAATTTAATTAATGATTGACCTTCCTTTCATTGTTCTGATTGTGTTAAAAGATAGTAGTTTTCATTATCTCGTACATTCGGATCGTATCTGTGCTGTTTCTTCTTCATTATTTTGTATACATGGTTTATTGCACCTCTGTTCTCTTTCGATTATGGGGATTAATGCTCTGTATTCAAAGATTTTTCCGATTCATTATTGCAGAGGTGCTGGGGTTAGAGTATTTTATTCTGCAGCGATTTCTAAGAGACATGAAGCCAGCATTCTCGAGGCAATAGATGGCATTGTCATTACTGTCAGTGGCTTCATAAATAGATCACGAACGCTTGAAAATGGCTTTCCTCCGAAGGTATGTACGCAGACCATTGTTCTTATTTCTCCCAACTTTATGTTCTTGACCCGTTACTGATGGCTGAACATATAAACATATCCTGCCCTCCTGAATATTCTTGAAACTTAGGAAAATTAACGATATACAACTTGAGCAGGTGTACAATCATTTCCTTCTTGGTTTTCCCTTCAATTGGAAAGACTATATGGGTTCTAGTTCGGATAAAAAATCCCAGTTCAAGTGTATTAAAGGAAGTACTTCTCATCCTGACCATCCTGGTAGAAGCCATGATTTTGAAGCTGATTTAGACAATCTTGCAGTTACTAGGTTGCGAGATCTCTTTTTGTCCTGTGAAAAATCTAGTCATGGCCTCTTTATGACGAACCGAAATTCAAGTCGTAGTCCAACAAAAAAATTTGAATCTGGACTAGAAACCCTGAAAGGAAGACCTCAACGAGTGAATTCCTATCAATACGTTGACGAGCAAGGTTTCCGGGATGAGAGGAAGTATAGTGATGTAAAGGATCCATTGCACAGTAGTCAAGAAACTGATTCTACGGTGGAAATTGAACCCCAGAATCTAGGAAGCAGAAGTGTTTGCACAAGAAGCATGACCAAGTTGAAAAATTCTAGTAACAGAAGTAAAGAGAGGCTCATATCAGACTCTCACAAGAGAAAAAAGGACCAGGAGAGTAACCCTTCATGTGAAAACTCTGGAAAGAGAACTGGACCAAGAGTTAAAAGTAGCTCAAATTATAAGTCAACAACCGATTTTACTTTTAGATTTGAAAAGGAAGTTGATGCAATCACAGATAAACCTGAGAGTAGAAGATCAAGTCTTAGGCTAAGGAACCAAAAGCGTCGATAGGTGTGGTATACTCCCAAGTTTTTGTGCAATGTTGGTATCCATTCCCTTAAAGATTGGTATTCAAATCAAGTATCCATTCCCTCACAATCTGAATTCAGCGCTCTCTCAGTCATCTCAAATCGACTTCGACAGTTTTTTTTTTTGTTCTTTTTTTCTTCAATTTGATTGATAAGATTAGGAAAAATGGACATCTTCCCACAGTTGTAGATATTTTTGTTTCTTATTGTTGTGTACGTATATGTTGTCAGTGTATGTTTATGGTACAAGCATCAGATTGCTCGCTGGAGGGTTGTGTATTATTTCTATGTACAAAGAAAGATGACAATCTCCTTTGGAGAAACAATAGGTTATTTTGGCTTTTGGGAAGGCATCTATGATCCTTCTAAAATTATGTGGAAGAGCTTTCTTGCTTTGAATTTCTCTCCCCTTTTAGTTTTCCTCTAATTGATTTGTGTGAAGACGAAATTTACTGTGTGTGGATGATGTGTTCAGGATCTGCCAGGACACCATATGGATGATGCTATCTAAATTGGCATGAACCACCTTGTCGACAATTCTGTTTGAATTTAAAAGATTTATTGATAAAGAAGTAAATGTAAATATATATAAGGAAAATAATCGAATTGAAAATTTGAAGATTCTCTTGCCAACCAGTGACATTGGGTCCAGTTTGTGATCATAATATCTTGAGAAAATGAAAGGCGTTTGGCTCGGACTTGAGACTAACAACCAACAAAATTGGCTAAATGTTATTTGGTAATGTATTTACATCGATTTGGTCAATTTGATCTCAGGTTTTGAATGTAATATTTCTAGATCTCGCTTGATCTCAGGTTTTGAATGTAATATTTTCAGGTCAAGGTAAAGTCGATTGATATCTAAGCAGAGTATTATTTGAGTGGTACTCTTGCTCAACACTCCTTAGTGCTTAAGTTAGTACCTCTTCGAGAAGTATGCCTTCAATATTGTTGTAGAACTACAAATAGGGTATTTTCCCTTTTCGCACACTCCTCGTATACATAGAAAGATAAAAGAAAGCTGATTCTATTCAAATTAAACCAATCTTTTCTTTCTTTCTTTCTTTTTTTTTTTTTTTTTTTTTTTCTTGAACTCAAAAATCAAAATGAACTAGTCTGTTGATGAAAAAAAATATCCCAATCCAAACCGAAAGCTATTTTGACCAAACCGCAAATGGTAATAATTTTCTCAAGCTCCCAAATTGAAATTATATGAAGTCTTAAGTCAAGAATTAATTATCGTTCCAAATTTTGAATAAAGAATTGGATGACCATCCAAGACAAGGACTACACACACATGCATGCATCGATCCCTGCCTCCGAACATATTGGGGAAAAAGATGCAAATTGGTAACCCATAAAAATTTGGCTCAATTTTTTTCATGTAAATACCAAAAAAAAAAAAAAAAAAATCAAGAATTTTGAAATTAGCAACTATAGAATGTTCAGCTACACGTCACAATTACTTTTTACACAAATGAGATATCAAAAACCAAAAAGGAAAAAAAAAAAAAGGGTTTGTGTCTGTTTCTTAGTGTTTTTCTTGCTATCTTCTTCTTTTTTTTTTGGGGGGGGGGGGGGGGGGGGGGGGGGGGGGGGGATAACAGAGAGCTCATTCTCATCGTTATCAACTGCCAAAGTAGTTTCTACTCTCGCCACCTGAACAAAAAACTAGGACTCCAACCAAGAGTGGTTTACAACTTACAATTTCACCTACCAACAGATTTATAACTTCCCTGCTCAAACCGGTACACGTCTACCCCGGTATTTGTCGAAGAACTGTAACAGAAAAAAAAAACACATAAATCTGCAGTCCAGAAGAATGCACGTGTACTCCGAATTCAAACAATCTAACAAAACTTTCTGGTCTGGACACCTGCAGATTAACTAGTCCATGAAAGTAAATACAAATGCAAACTAAGAATTTAGACTAGCATGATGTAAACTAAGATGTTATCATATAGCATTTGGTATCATTTCAGACACCAGGGAAAAACTATTAGCCATGTTGAGACTCATCGAAACTTGGCTAGAACTTCATTATGATAAGGAAATAATATATAACCATCATCACCTAAACATAAACTCCCCCCAGGGGTAGACATACACATATAACATCAACAAAACTCTCTCCTGACTACTCTTGGCGATTCACAGAAGGTATGACACTACCAATCTATGATCCGATCAAAATTTGGGACTTATGAGGTCCATTTGAAAACAAATTTTCAACCCAATAAATATGGTCTCCATTTAATCCAAGTCAACACTATGGCTATTATTTCGTCCTCGTTAATTGCCTTGTGCCTATATATTAGAGAAGAAAGAATCGGACTCAAGAAAAACACTGGCCTTTTGATCCAGCATTAACAGTGCCTCAATGCTGACTGTCTTCAGCTTCTCGTAAGCATCTCACCTTGCATCCTTCCATGAGATGCTGCTCTTCTTGAGTTGCCTCAACGACATGACAATTATGCCATGATTGGCTATGAATTTTCAATACTAGCTTGTTTTCCTAGTTGTTGGTAAGTCTCATGTTTTCCATCAATGATGTTACACAAAAAAAATGCATCTGGCTCAGGACATAATGCAGCAATCTTTAGTTTCTCTTATTTGTGTAATCTATTGACAATGAAACATTGTACTACTTGACACAAGCATTTGGATCTCACATATATCAAAATCCCCAGCATCCAAACTTGTGTCTCAAATTACTGACCATCTGATCAGTCGCACTTCTAAACTAGCACTTGTAATGTAGACCTCGGGCATCCTCACAAATATTTCCAGGATTTGAAGCTTCTAATGATTGCCATATTGTCTTTAGTTGCTTCACCCATGTTTTCATTGCCTTACCCAATGATTTATTCAACTCCTTCGTAACAGTAGTAAGTTTATGCTTAATAATGGTCTGATGCCAACAGTTTTCAACTCTACTACTTCTAGTCCCATCTCCATCTTTTTAATCTGACCATTCCTAAAACTTCACTGTTCTGACGACCTTACTTGAACTGGATTTGTCTATAGATTGTACAACTGTGTCCTTGAGTTCTAAGAATTTCACTTCATTGTTCTGATGCCAATATGATATAAACTAGAAAAATTCCATACTGAAAACCCAAAGATACAAAGTTGAGGTACTTTGAGAGACCACAGTGCTCTCCATACACTAGATTCCAAATTTCCACATTCCTAATACCCCCACCTTACTCATGGCCTATAAATTCCCCCTCCCCCCAAATTTCTCTCATTCAACCACATTATTCCCGAACTCATCCTCCACCTATTAGCTTTGCAGCAGAGATGACCCGTGCAAATTTCCTACTATGCTTTTCTCACAATATATTATAATGTAACTCCAATAAAATAACGTGACTGCATATGAAACAATTAATATTAAAAAAGGCTCCATGAAGGGGAACATAATCAGCAGATCAAAAGATCCAAACAACTGATAAAAAAAAACTACTAAAAGAAGTATGAACCAACCGATCTGACATATGGTTGCTGAAATAACCATCCAAGAACTGGAATTTTCTGAAGAAAGACTGCCAATGTTGGCCAGAAGCCACTGCACAGTATAATTTATCAACATTCAGCACAGCCCAATATTAGAAAGACATATACAGACAAATTGAAATTGTAGCCACATGGTTCCAACAAACCTGAAAAGAACAACAAAACCATACGCTTCCAATATCATGCCAATGATTGGCCATCCTATGATAACAAAGAAGAACCCTAAACCAAAAGAAATTGTTCCCTGCACAATTAATGAATAGCATATTGTCATGAAAAGAAAAATGCATGCACGATAAAGGACGAGTATGAGGAAAAGAGTATCTATCTCTGGCACTGACCTTAAAATTTTGACGTTTCATAAAGAATTGCATGGTTGACTTGAGTCCAATGGTGAGAGTTACTCCTGAGAAGAACAGGATCTGATTCAGCGAATCAGAAAAGTGGTAGTGTTAAGAGTTTACATTGAAATGAAACAAGCATTATAAATCTTTTTACTTGGGTCGAGAAAAATATAAATTTTACACTTACATTTCCCATGGCAAGTAATCCCTTGTCAAAGAAGAATACAATTCCCAGGAATGAGAAAAATATCCCAAATCCTGTCAGTCCTAGGCCAATCTCTGCTCATTTGAAAATTTCCTCGTTAATGCCATTACAAATTAACAATTCCATATAAGAGACAAAACAATTAGAAAAGACCACACAGCTTCACTCCTATATGCGTGAATATTGCCAAAGTAGACACGCAAAAATCAACTAAATACGTAGCATTGAGAATATGTGTGAAAGCAATCTATGACTTAATAGGATAAAAATGTCTATAAATGGTGTCTAGCCACTAAACTTAGTTAAAGACCAAAAATTCCATTTCAACACATTTTCGGTTCCAAGAAAGCAAATACAGACGAGAAGCAACAATACTAGATTAAGTGATCGAAAACTCCATCGCATGGCCATTGCCAACGCCGGATTCACCATATTCAAACCTATGACCAACAGAACACTCATTCCAAACATTCTAATTACCAAACTACAAACAGAATAAAACGATAATACTGTAATAGTCAAGTGGCCTAAACCAATAGCTAATTACTTGAAAGGAGAAACCGATCCACTTTACAGGATAGTCCATCGGCAAGAAATAGTAAACTTACTCTTGCGATCATTCATTTCAAAGGAAACCATATCTACTGACAATTGAAATTCACCTCCCTGCCTTCACTGCATAATTTCAAAACGAAATCAAGAAGAAACAGGCCGATCAGATCAGCAAAGCAACTTCAATCAACAAAAATCCTAGGGTTAGCGCAGCAAAAATTGAGAAAAGTCATACAAGATCCAGATGAAGTTCCATCAATGAATCAATCAACCAGAACAACAAATAACAAGGTTTCGAGAACAAATCTAATAAAAACCTGGAACATAACAAAGAGAAAGAGATTTACATCAATTAAATCAGTATGAGCATAAGAGAAAGCAGCAAATTGCAGGCGATTATTGTTGTTATGCAAGGAAAACAGCGGAATTAAAGGAATACGAATGCATAACGAAGAGTTACAGTAATGAAAGGAGAAGGAGAGAGGAACCTGAGAGTGCAGACAGAAATGGCTGAACTCAACACGAAGAGAAGAGCAATTCAGGGACGTGCCACTGGCTAGATGCATTCCGCTATTCCGCGCGCGCGCACACACATATAGGTACCTAAACATCGACCTCTAACATAATTTTGCTTTAAAAATGGACGAAAATAAAATCTATTTTAATTAAATTATTTATTAGATAATAAAATAATCCACAATTCAAAATCCAGAAGAACTCAACTGTGGAAAAAGCTCGAGCCTACTTACAAAATGTCATAATAGAAACGGATCGGTTTCAAGTTAGGTATTTCATAGTTTTCACCATAGTCACCTTCCAGTAATTGGTCGTGATTTACCAAATTGTTTATTCGTAATTACCACCATACAGTTCACTATGAGGTGATGAAATAGCCGTGCATACGAGTAGCTGTTCATTAAAGTTCCTTAATTTTGATTATGTTTATCGGGTATTTTTAATACTCACCTGACTCCGTAGTGACAAACTGAGGTGAATATTTTTATTTATTTTACAATTAAAAAAATATTGTCTTATTTATTAAAATTTTAATTTAATTTAATTTATTTATTTATTTTTTTTTTTTTTTTTTTTTTTTTGTTAGGTATGATTTTGTAGACTTCCGCGAAAAGCTATATATATGTAAGTACGGACCGCCACTCTCTCTCTCCTTCTCTCTCGAATACAAACCGGAACAGAGCTTCCAATTTCTTAGCTCTACATGGACTAATGGAAACCACACCCACTCTCTGCAGCTTTCCTCCATATCCATTCACTTCTCACCGCCATTACCGCCACCTCCGCTGCCGCATCTACTCGCCGGAGCCCCGACAACTCTTTACCACTCTCTCCTGCTTCAAACCACGCCGTCGGCCTCGCCGGAAAAACAAGCTCGCTAAGTTCCACACCATCCAATCACCCCTCGAATCCTCCTCTGACTCGAAGCTCCAAACTGTAATTGAAATTGATCAATTCACCGCCGAAGCCTCCTCTCTTGTTTACTCCGTCTACTACTACTCCCGTTCCCAATTTCGCCAGTTTCTGTCGTCTGGATTGGACGCTTTCCATGATTTGCGGACGTTGATTGCTTTCGATGACCAGAATCGCACATTGACCGTCTCGTGTCGGCGTTCCACTGTGGAATTCCTAGGTCAGTTGGTGCTATTCAGCTTCGTTGTGGTCTTTCTAGTTAGGGTTTTAATTGGGATCGGATCTCGTTTTCGTAACCAATTTAGTTATGGGTATACTTCTCCTGTGGTGAGGAGGGACCGCAGCCTCGGTGGACGAGAGGTTGTTGTTGGAACTGTGCGAGATAAAGCTATGTCGAAGAAGAACAATCGTTTTGGGATATTGGGTAGTCCCATATCCATGACTTCAATGGCTCTGACTGATGTTTCAGATGAAGTATCGAGGAATGGGGCTTGGGTTGGAGATAGATTGCCAAAATGGTGGCCTCCGGCAGTTCCTAGACGGATTTCCACGGCGAATAGGCAGGGATATCAGATAGAAGCTGACAGATTAGTACGAGGTTAGTGCACAAAGAATTCTTATATGTACAAATTTCACATTGCCATTACGTTATACTCTTGATTGCAATTTGAAGCTGAACTTACCCTCTTGATTTCCAGCCCTCGTGGACAGTAGAATGAGTGGGCGGGATTTCATGGAGGATGATATTCTACATGTGAGTGCCGTTCTTTAACTATATTTGGCTAATTTTTTATACAGTAATTTGCTGGTATACTGAGTTTACTTCCCTTTCATCTATGGTTTATCATGCCTCCTACAATGCAATTACTGAACATTCATGAATAGCACTTGACCTTTTGCCATAGCTGATGTTTTTATGATTGCCTGCACTTTTGTTTTCCTGAATGGATGAGCAGTTGCGTCAAATATGCAGGATGTCTGGAGTAAAAGTGTCCTTCAACACAGAGAATATGCGCGATTCATTCTATCGAGCATCTGTTGACTCTGTTTTTAATATCTATAGCAGGTGAACTTTATACTGGTGCTCCTATAAATATTTGCTCTATAAAACGATGAATCATGCCAAATTTCAAATTCTAGTTCTGGATTTTATTAATGTGATCACACTGAAATCTTTGGTGTTCATATGACTGTATTTGTAACTTATTTACAGGACTCCAATTAACCCTAACTCAGTTCTCATTAATGGTGAGAATGGTCCGAGTTTTCTTGCTGGACTCGCTGAGGACATTGGCATTGAGAATACTCGTGCTGCTAGGATAGTTTCGGCTGCTGTTGCTGCTAGAATGCGTTCATGCTTTTTACAGGCCTGGGTAAATACTTTTACAATTTCCACTGCATTCACTATATCAAATGCTTGTATCTTGTAATGCCTGGGGTAACTCTCACATTTTTGTTGCTAAAATCTTGCAATGAGAAAACATACAAAGATGGAATTATGTGCAAGAATCTTGAAGAACGTTGGTCTATTTTTCTTTAGTTCAAGCTTATTTTTAACATGCTGGACAAAAGCTTTAGGATGATCTGTTAGCATGCTAACATATTTTGGGTTTGAACCGTGGCGAAGGCTTAGACAGTGTGTATATTTATATGTCTTAAATTTGGTAATTGATTCAAGAACCAGAGGTGTTGCTGAAGATCCTCGAGTTCCTTTGGCACCAAAGTAAAAAGAAGAGCGGTTAAAAGCCACCCAAAGAGTTTTTGCATCACTTAGCCACGGAGAAACTTTCTGCTCTCTTCTTTGATGCGTTTCCCCTGTAATTTATATGATTTGTTATACCATAAAGAGGATGTACTGAGTTAATTACATCTTACTATAGGCTCTAGTGATGCAAGACAGACATTCTGAAGCAGATGCGGAGTTGTTGAAGACCTGTCACGTTGTCCAGACATTTCCTCCGGACGAGTCGTCTGTATGTATTCTGAACCATCTTTGTAAAGGGTTGTTTCTGAAATGTTCTTATGTTATCTTTGTTGATTCTCCAGCCTGAGATGGAGATGTTGACTCTAGGCTTGAAGAAACACTTGAAGGTAGAGCAGAGAGAATGTTTGATGAATATGTTCATTAGTGTCTGTGGTAAAGATAGTCATAGGACCGCTGCAGAAGCTCTTGGTTTGGTATGTCCTTCTTAATCCCGTCTCTCTCTCTCTCTCTCTATTTTTCTCTCATCAAGCTGCTTCCTCCAAATATTGGCGATTCATATTGTCAAATCCTTTGCGCCTCAAAATCTTCATACTTGTTTATTAGTACACTTCCTCCAAATGTTCATACTCCATCTACATATTCATCAACTTTAGCATTATTTATTAATTGCCTCATCCATCCAATAATTCATTAATTAATGTGTTCTTTCTTTTCTTTCTGGTAAAAGAATCAAGGTGAATCTTTGAACCATATAGCTCTGAATTTAATTTACATTCAATTTTTTTAATAAATTGTTTGAAATGGGCTTTGTTTTTCCTAATTTTATTTGGAAATTGCAAAATTAATCTAAGAAGCTTAAAAAATTGGCCCGGAATACAATGTTTGAATGTGGTGAAACTTTACTAATGCTGGGACAGTTGTCCAATCTTGAGGTTCTTAGAGTTAGTTGGCTAATCTTCTGAAATTAGAAAGTTTGAGTGATTCCAGCTTGAACTTAGTGAAGGAAGCGTTGAACATGCCAAAGTTTCTCATGTAGCCTGTTTTCATATATTTCTAAAACGGTTATTTTTACATTTGTTTCTTTTCTTTGTACTTTTTTTAGTATTTACATTAGCCTAAGTTAAATTTTAATTTTATTCCATTAATTTTGTCACTGTATTTATTATCGTTTTCACGGTTTGGTTTGAAAGCATAATCGACACTTAATTAACAATTCAATTCAATTTGATTTGATTTTTTTCTTATTTTGGTTTTGATTGTGTTTATAAAAGCTTCATTATTTGTTTATATCTTCTAATAATTTTCTTTATAACACTTTGATTGAAGTACCAAGTAGCGTGAACGTTCATAATTTCATCTTATTAGAGTAACAAAGACACATATCATAAATGAATAATTCAAACTTGATTTCTTTAGACAAATCGAATAAAATAAGTATGGAAGAAGTCGTATAGAATTTTGGTATAGATAGTCGAAGTGCCAACAAGCAAATTGGCCTATCATCGCGAAGTTGGCAGCACTAAACCATAGTATTGATACCCCATGTAGGACCTAAGGTGCCTGGGAGAATAGAGGATAAGGTGCCTGGGAGAATAGAGGATAGAGGGCAAGGGCTGCATGAAAGGTTAAAGGAAGAGCCATAGCATAACCCTTCTCGAAGATAAGGGGATCAACAGCCAATTTCTTTGCCACCAACCGAATAAGAATAATATCCAACATAACATAGCAACAGCTGTAGGCCATGGATTAGACAAAAGCTTATGAAAGGCAGAGTTGAAAGGCAAAGATGATGGATGACGTAAAAAGATGAGCACTTATTCGCTCAACAATTTTCTTAAAAGTCGAGTTGTCCTCAATCACACCCCACTACTCACAGGAACATTCTGTCTTTGAGAGAGTTCGATTTTTAGAGGGAATCTCAGTAATCATTTAACTAACGAAGGCTTTTTTATGAAATTTTGAAACTAAAAAATTTTCAATAGTTTAAAATGTGTTTTAGTTTTCTTACGAAATATAAATAGAAACGTAGCGAAATAGTTAAGTTTAATATTTCTATGGTCAAAGTCGGTCGGCTTGTAATCCGTGAAAAGCTCGTTTGTATTGACTATTCATTTTCTCTTTGTCTCAACGAATCAAATCAAATCAAAATTGAATAAAAAAAAAAAAAAAAAAAAAAAAAAAAAAAAAAAAAAAAAAAATCCTAAAAGCTTAGCCAGGAATACATTCTTCGAATGCAGACCGACAGCATCACAAAAAATAAAGTCTTGAAGCATCAATTATTTTATTCTCATTAGTGTTCCTTTGGAGGCCACCTTGCTAAACCTGCTCAATCTTGATAGTCAGTCTAGATGTTAGATTCATTCGGGTGCACACAAATCCTCTGGAATTGCAAACTTTGAGAATCCAAGAAGAGAAGAGAAACATGGCGGAATTCCTGTGGACCTTTGCTGTACAGGAATCGTTGAAGAAGACGGTGATTATGGCGGCTGAGCAGATCGGCCTGGCATGGGGATTCCAGGAGGAACTCTCTAAGCTGGAGGAAGCTTTATCCAGGGCGCGAGCCATCCTAAGGAATGTTGACAGAACGAAGGCAGACCATGAATACCTCAACCTATGGGTGAAGAAGCTTGAAGATATTGTCTTTGAAGCTGATAATTTACTCGATGAGCTCGCTTATGAAGATGTTCGACGCAAAGTGGAAATCGAAACGGTAAGCATCATTTCATTCTCCGCATTTTATATCAAAATGGCAAATAAAATCCCAACGGTTGCTAAAAAGTTACAAGAGTTCATTTCTACAAATCCTCCTCCGCTATGTGTTGCTACAACATCCAATGAAGCTGAAATTGATCTTAACCAAACTCGAGAGACGGACTCATTTCCTGAGGAAATTGAGGTCATTGGGAGGAAAACGGAAGTATCATATATAGTGGATAAGCTACTTGCCCTTGAGAGTCAGAAAACTCTAGTTGTTTTAACGATTGTTGGCATAGGTGGATTAGGAAAAACAACACTGGTAAAGAAAGTTTTCCATCATGATATGATAAGGAAGAATTTCGATACAACCATATGGGTATGTGTGTCTCATCCTTTTAAAATCAACAAAATTTTGAGAGCAATCGTGGGATCCTTTAATCCTACATTTGGTGGCTCAGATGAAAGGGAAGTCATTCTTCGGGAGCTCCAAAATTTGTTGACTGCCAAAAAGTATTTGCTTGTGCTTGATGATGTTTGGAACGAGGAACCCATTCTATGGAACGAGTTGAGGGCATGTTTGGTAAAGATCAATCAAAATGTTGGAAGTGCTGTAGTTGTGACTACCAGGAGTGGTAAAGTTGCAGAAATTATGGAGACAGATTACATACATCATTTGAGGCAGTTACCAGATGATGATTGTTGGGCTTTATTTCAAAAATGTGTCTTTGGAAGTGATATACCAATAATTCCTGATGTCATTCGAGGACAACTTGTTAAAAAAATTGGTGGCATACCATTGGTTGTGAAAGTGCTGGGAGGAATGGTGAAATCATGCAAGAACGATGAGGAATTGCAATCGACTTTAGAAAATCTAGTGAGAATTGAATTACCAAGGGAAGATCTTATTTTATTCACAATCAAATTAAGCGTGGACCGTCTACCGTCGTCTTCCTCATTGAAACAATGTTTTGCTTATTGTTCAAATTTTCCACCAGACTTTCACTTCTACAAGGAAGCACTTGTTCGGATGTGGATAGCACAAGGGTTTATTCAACTACCTAATGGAAGCAATGTAACAATGGAGGATATTGGAGAGAAGTATTTCGATATGTTGTTGTCTCGCTCCTTGTTTCAAGATGTTGAAAAGGATTATAGAGGAAAAATTGAATATTGTAAGATGCATGATCATATACACGAGGTCGCATGTGCTATTTCAAATGATAAAAATTTGAGAGAGGACCTTGTAACGGATGAAAAATATGAAGGTGGTGAAGTTCTTTCGATCCGTCAAAGAAGAAGAACAGTTTATTATTGTGAAAAAATAGCATTTGATATGATCACCAAGTTCATCTACTTGCGTGTTTTAATTATGGATGATGTGTTCATAACTGAATTACCAGATACAATTGGTAAGTTGAAGCATTTGAGGTATCTTGACATTTCAGGGTGTGGAATAAGTAATCTCCCAGAATCTATTGTTTTGCTCTACAATTTGCAAACTTTGAAGCTTGATGAGTGTACAAAGCTTTCCACAGAGTTGACAAAGTTGGTGAACTTAAGGCATTTAGAATTTGATTGGTATGATATAAATCCTAAGCAAATGCCTAAACATTTAAGTCGAATGACTCAACTTCAAACGCTTTCTAGTTTTATAGTTGGGTGTGATGACGGATGTAAGATCGAGGAGCTTGGACCCTTAAAAAACCTTAAAGGTGATTTAAGCTTGTTATATCTCGAGCGAGTCAAAAGTAAAGAGGAGGCCATGACTGCAAATTTAGTAGAAAAGGAAAATATTTCTCAACTATGTTTTAAATGGAGTATTGAAAGGGAAGAATGTAACGACAGTGATTTGAATGTGTTGGAAGGGCTTCAACCACACAAAAACCTTCAACAATTGAGAATTCAAAATTTTGCCGGTGAACTTCTACCCAACGGTATTTTTGTTGACAACTTGGTTGAGATACATCTATTCGAGTGCACAAAATGTGAAACTTTACCAATGCTCGGACAGTTGTCCAAACTTAAGGCTCTTCAAATTAGCAAGTTGAGTGCACTAAAAAGTATTGGAGACGAATTTTATGGAAATTATCGCGACAGCAGAACTTTATTCCCTAAATTGAAAGCATTTCATATTTGGTTCATGGACAGTTTAGAGCAATGGGAAGAAGTTGATACTCTGACGAATTGTACAACTTTTCCTCATCTCGAAAGTTTAATCATTCGTTATTGTCTCAAACTAACGAATATTCCAAACATTTTTGCAACTCATGGACAGAGGTTGGAAGTTGACACTATGAATGCAGCAAGGTTATTTTCAAGCTTTCAAAGTCCTCCAAAGCTTCGATCTCTACACATTACAAATTGTACAAGTTTGATAAAGCTACCAAACTGGTTAGAGTTTTGTAGCTCACTTGAAGATTTGGAGATAGACAACTTTTGTGATGATATTTCCCTTCCAAATTTGCAAAATCTCCGAAACTTGTCTACGCTAGGAATCAAAAAGTTAGAAAATTTGCCAAAGGGGCTTGGTGGTATGCATAACTTGAAAAAATTGGTGGTTGAAGGGCCAATGAAGGATTATGATTGGAGTCGATTCGTACCCTTAAATTCGCTTGAAGAGCTTGTATTGTCGGAAACAAGAACTAATAGTTTAACACAACTTCCTCGACAACTTGAACTCCTCCCTGCTTTAAAATATTTGTATATTGAGAATTTTGATGGTGTTGAATCTTTGCCGGAATGGTTGGGAAACGTTATATCTTTGGAGACATTATCATTACGTGAGTGTAGAAATTTGAAAAACTTGCCTTCCAAACAAGCACTGTCAAATTTAACTAAATTGAATCGCTTCTTCGTATATGGTCGTTCCCAGATTGATGCGGTTGAACGGGAAAGAGTTTTCCAGGAAACCGGTATCCATGTGTCCCGCTACTAACAGGTCAGTTCCTCTGTATTTAAAGCCCGTCCCCAATTTCGCCAGTTTCTGACGCTTTCCATGATTTGCGGACCTTGATTGCTTTCGATGACCAGAATCGCACATTGACCGTCTCGTGTCGGCGTTCCACTGTGGAATTCCTAGGTCAGTTGGTGCTATTCAGCTTCGTCGTGGTCTTTCTGGTTAGGGTTTTAATTGGGATCGGATCTCGTTTTCGTAACCAATTTAGTCCCCTATCCATGATGACTTCAATGGCTCTGACTGATGTTTCAGATGGAAGTTTCGAGGAATGGGGCTTGGGTTGGAGATAGATTGCCGAAATGGTGGCCTCCGGCAGTTCCTAGACGAATTTCCATTGCGAACATGGCCTGTAATTCAATCTTTGAAATCAGACTATAAACTTTTCGAACATGATTTCATACTTTTCAAACATCACTTTTGTCCGGGTTATTTCGTTGGAGCTCACAACTATTTTATGCCTGTTTCTTTTGATTCTAATACTTTTATTAGTTGTATTTGTTGTATTTGAAGAATTGTATTAAATTTGATATTATATTAATTAGTTACTACTACGGCTTTGTTGATTCAACAATTTTGTTATTCTCATTCTTCGCCCTTTCCCTTTTGGGATCCTCTTCCTTTCTCGCCTCCTGGAATCAACAAGATGACTCCCCTTCTTCTTGGAACTTCATTCATTAAATACAAATGTGATCAGCTTAAAGGGTTACTGTTGGACAGTTCAAACTCATCTCTTGCTAATGGAGAACAACGGATTCCAAATGGTGTACATTGCCCCAGAACTAGCTCACCAGAGAATAAGGGTGAACGAGAAATGTGACGTACACGGGTTCAGGGTGATGATTCTGGAGATCGTGACAGGAAGAAGGTCGGTGGAGTATGGAGAAGACCATGTGAGCAGTTGCTTCTGCGCCTTTGGAGGATTTATCTGAATTAACTTAACTTTGTAATTTCGAGTTGTCACAGATGATGAACAAATCGTAAGAAATTCACAATGTCTATATTCCAACCTATTTTTTATTCTCCTCCGAAAAAGCGAGCTAACCAACCAAAACTAACTTAACTGATTTCGATCCATCGAAGAAAAAAAATTATGATAAAAATCACGTAGAGCTGTCCCTAATCCTTGAGAGCACGTTTATGGAGCAAATCGAACCGATGATATTTGACTGAATTAAAAATAGATTACAGCAACTCTAGGACTCATATCAAAATAAAATCTCTTGTTTTACTCTTCCCAATTTCACATGCATAACAAAACTAAAAAAAATAATAGACGCTGCAAAGAGAATAGATCTTCAAAAGCGTCGAAAGTTAATTGTCATGCAAAGCCTTCATCAAATGAAGTCTGTTGAAACTCTGTCCCGCAACCCTGAAATTTTTCAATACACAAAATCACTATTTAACTCTCGGGGCATTCAACAAGAATATTAGGTTCTCCAAGATAATGATAAGAGTGAATGAAATTATTCATTTTTGGACAATAAGATTGGTAGTAGTAGGTAGCATCATACCCATTGATTTGGTTGCAGTAGTTTCCTATTTGATTGGTTATGAGATAGCTATCCAAACGTGATGGCTCAGGGAGTGGTTTAAAGATGGGGTTCGCAGGATCCTCCTCAGGGAGAGGTTCTTCTCCTGCTGCCTTCCTCGCCATGTTCTCAGCCCTGCAGAACAGATTCCATAACTTCGTGAACATGCAATTTATGTTGATGTGCAAATGTATCTTACAACCGTTTTCGTAAAAACCCAAGTAACAATTCCCAACCATGATCATTGATGCAACAGAAATGCACACGAATATTAAGAATATACGTTTTAAATGAGCTAAATGGATTCACCTTCTCTTCTGAAGCCATGCTTGCTGCTGAGCTTGCTGACGGGTCAGACTCCGATAATAGAATTGAAACTGGAAAAGAATATTGAATTATATTGTGCCACAACCAATCATACAACAGAAACTAGAGAAAGATTGAATTGTATAGTGCACATAACCATCATTAAAAGAAAAAAAAACAGAAACTTCAATAAAGGGCACGAACCTTCTGCTGCTCCACCGACAAATCATCCATACATTCAATAAGAAATTCCACATTCCTCTCCATAAATGGATTAGTTGAAAGTTGTAGGCGGTCATAATCACACTGAAATAGCAATGATGTTATCAATAAAGACGAAAACAGAAGATACAATCTAGATCACCTACTTTTAAGAAAAGGACCGACAAATGATATTTTACCTGGGTGACTGGAGAGTCAGCTTCAAGCTCAGTCATAAAAGCACTAATGAGGGCTGAATTTGAAACTTTTATCTATAAAGACACGAGATAGGATAGATATTTGATTACATTGTCTACTCAGAAAGTTTGTCAACCTAAAATGACTTTTGAGCAATCATCAATAAGACAGCAACAGGGTCCAACAACGGATTGAGGAAAAAATAAGATAGAAACGAGATTTAAACCACAGAAAAAACAAACAAAAAACATAACATAATCATTCGATCAACTTCTATAATAATGTTAAAAAAATGAATAGATACAGGCCCAAGTGACTTACAGGTATTTCCTCAAAAATATCAACCCATGAGAAATTCTTCTCCCTCAACCTGTTGCAGCAATACAAATAACTTTGAATAAGCAACTTTACTTAAAAGAATAAAGCAAAAGAATTACGTACTTCTCTCCTGTAAAGTTGTTACTGCGGTAAAGCTCCATAAAAGAATCTGAAAGCTTCAATGCCTTGAGAGCTAAGACGCCTTGATTAGACCTTGATGGGTCATAAATAATGCAGACACACCGCCTGATATTTTCCTGCAAAGTTATGTTTTAATAGGATGACCTACCCTATAAAAGTGAAACCTTGAAGAAGGAAAATGAAAATAATGTGCCATAGGGTAGAAAAAAGTAGCCTCATTGCTGGTGTCCTCAAAGAAGGAAAATAAAATCTGGGTAATTGGGTAAATGCTAGCTTCAAAGATAAGATTTCTCATACAGAATATATGTCAAATACACTTTCTTTGTTTTGGTACTTATCATTTACTACACTTCTTCCATCTTAACCTTCATCCTTGAATTCAATTATCCAGGTAAAGATTCCTTACTTATCTTTATGGTTGAAACAAAATAATTCCGGCCTTGCAAAGGCAGTTCAGAAGGAAGATCTTCCTTTCTATACTCAAGAAGGAAGCAAGGCACTGGAAGAAGCCTTCTACTTCCAACTTGTCACAAGAATTTCCACAACAGATCAAAACAGCAAATAAAATAGCCAGACACAGAAAGAAAAGAGATTCAAAAACTCTGTAGTTGACCAAAATTTCACATTTAATGCATATGAACACATATAACGCCTTAAAATTTGAAGTTCTCAATTTTTGAGTTAACGAATATATATAAAGTGGAACTTAGTAACCATGAATAGAGAAATCATTGCAAGAATTCTATAAAGAACAACATATAAATAAGAGAGTGACTAAACTAATACCTGATAATTCATAAAGGTCTCAATCAACTCTACAGTCTGATATGAACCTAAGAAGGTTGACTGGTACCTGAATATGATTAAATAAAATGTCAACCACTCCACATGAACAATGGGAATAAAGTAGCTTCACTCTAAGTTCATTTTTCAATAAAGTCAACCAATACAGCCAAAGAGCTCCACCAACACAGCAGGGTGGGTGTATTAACATATCATCGAGGCCAAGGAACAGAACACTTTTTTCAGTATTGATGTAGCCAAAGGAACACCCATATGAAGCATTAACCTTACACTCATACATCCCAAACTCACAAAATAAAAATGTTTGCATACAACCAAGACAATAGAGAATAGTTCTAATGACTAGTTGAAAGTCAGGTTTCAGGCATGGACCATAACCTCCAATAGTTGGACAAAAGTAAAATAGTACCAACTGCATACTATTCTATTTCAAAATCCAAAAAAAAAAAAAAAAAAAAAAAAAAAAAAAAGAAAGAAAGAAAGAGAGAAAGAAAGAAAGAAAGAAAGAAAGTAGATGAGCAACAAAAAAGAAATTATAACGTATGGAGGGTAAAAAAATAAACCATAAAGAAAACAAGTGAATGCATATGAACAGAACAAACATACATGCATATACACATTATTTGTCCACTAATAATGCCAAGTCCACCATGTACATACACTATTATAAACGTAAGCTTACCATCCAACAGTGTTATTGTCAACATTGACTTCTCTCAGACATCTCATCATTTCAAGCTGGTAATTAGCACCATCGGCTTCAATCTCCTCATCCTCCTCTCGTGTCTAACAGATACAAGTTAATAAATTAGAAGAGGTTTAAGAGTATAACAAAATCCCTGAACCATAAAACAAAACACAAAACAAACTGCCTCCTCATACCGGGAAGGGAAAGCAATTGGTAACTTCAAGAACGCTACCAACATCTAACCCAAGAAGTTGCCCAGTCACAAGGGAGGGTGAAAACTCCTTGCAATGCTTGATTATCTTCAGTATAACCTGTAGAGTTGACACAAAAGGTTTTTACCTTCACATAGGGGTACAAGACCAGAATTCAAGAAAATAAAAAAAGTTCAAAACACTTGTCCTCACTAATTGCTCGCCCTATATAACAAACCAAAGCCTCAAATATAATCATTTTTCCTCCGGTAAGAATACAGCCGCGACAGGAATGTGGCAAAACCGAAAGTACAATAATTCTGAATCCTAATTGGAAGGCAAACTAATTATCAAATGGAAAATGGAAAATAGTGTTGTATAACGCTAAGCACTCCGTCGCAACCACTAAAAGAACCCAGTAACCTTCGAACAAACAATAAAGTATCCTCTGAATTACTGTGTTATAAAAAAAATTACCGAACGTATGAAATGAAAACATCCGTTTTGTTTATGTGGTGGACGAATTAATAACACGAATTAGTTCTAATTAGTTCAATCTAAATCAAACGCAAAACAAGAAAAAGAACAGGAAAAAGTTACCAAGCCTTCAATCTGAACAACTCGGAGTGGGGAAGCCACCTCTTCCGTGACGGCGACCTGCAGAAAAGATCTAGCCATTGCTGCACCACCACAAACGCATTCATCAACAACGAAACAAGCCCAAAATCATACTTCCAAATCAAAATTCAAACGAACGAACGACAAGCAAGAGAAGCAAAAGAGGCGTTATACATACTGTTTGCCATGATCAGCGATTCGCAAAGCTCGAGGATGATGGAAGAAAGAGCTGAATTGAATCGCAGAAGCGGCTTCGCGCGTCTTTCAGAGGTGCGAAAGTACGAGAGTTTGTGAATAAACCCTACCAGCGGCAGCACAGTCCGGTGATGGGCAAGAGAAGAAACAACTCCCACTGTGGGCCCAGTTTGGGTTAAATGGGCCGAATATGTATATTGAAATCTTTAATTATGGGCCCAAATAAAAACAGAAAAATATCAAATTTAGGGCTCCGTTTTTTTTTTTTTTTTTTTTTTTTTTTTTTTTTTTTTTTGCATTTAAAAATTTTACTAAGATTTAAATGTGTTTTGAAAAATTAAAGAGCTAAAAAAAAAAGGAAAATAAAACGCTATTTACATTGAGAGTAATTTTCATCCACTTATTTTTTAAAACTAAAACCATTAGTTTATTAGTTTAAATAGTTTTTATTTTATAAAATATACATTTTTAATATTATAATTAATAAAGTTTTTTAATACCTTGATTTATTAAATTATGGGTTTAGTCGACTAAAACAAAAATACTATCCATGAATTAAATAATTCATAGGTGGAAAAGGATGGATGGGACAAAAGTGAATAGAACAACTTTTGATGTTAGGTACCCTTTTCCTGAACGAATAAGTAAATTGAATCGAGTTATATAAATTCTTAACAGAATATCACGTGATAATTGGAACAATGATATGATATTAACTACTTTGAGTATAAGTTTTCGTAACATTAATTTTGGACGACTTTGTTGTCACTCCTAACAATCCTATCCTCGATCAAACTTCCTCTCAACCCTTCCCTATCGACCCTATTTATCCATTAGCTTGCACAAGCACGAGTCACGTTGTGGGATATTCTCTGATGGTGACAATCGCCTATTACACCATTTACCTCATTCTCTCGAGCAAGGAAGTCGTTGATAGAGTTTTTGAAACACGATGACTTTTCTGATACATGAGACGGTGTGTCAGTAAAACGCTGGACCCTGAAGGGGATGGATTTGGTGATGGTCCCACGTCGATTCAAGAAAGAAACAAGCGTTAGTGAGGACGTCAACTTTGTTAATTGCTATATGTTGGGTGACAAGGCCTGCAATTTGCAAATACATAATTCCACAAAATCCAAATCCTTCTTTGAAGCGCACCAATTTTCACAGATTCTTCTCCACTTTCCATTTCCCCAACCCCCTCAATCCTCATTTTGCCATCTCCTCCCACTCTCCATCGACAACCACCTCCGATTACAGTGCTCTAATGGCGGTAGCCTCCGCCACGACCCTCTTTTTCCCCCCATTTCCCTCCCCTTCTAACCAACCCCACCATCGCCATCGCCGTCCCGATGCTCTTACCCTCCGACCCTCTTCAATTTCCACCCCCAATGTCCTTCCCCAACTTCCCTTTTCCCTCAATTCCTCACCGATTCCCCGCCGTCGTCGATTTTCGGCTGAGGCTTCTATTGGAGACAGCGAGAGTGGCGGTTCGACCTCTACCTCGGATGACGACGGCCTTGTCGGCGAGGACGCTGCCGTTTTTAATCTTTCCGATCAGAAATTGGCGTCGTGGGCTTATTTCACTGTGATTTTGGGGGTTGTTCTGTTCGTGTTGAATGTTGTTTGGATCGATAATTCTGCTGGGGGTGTTGGGAAGGCCTTCGTGGATGCTGTTTCTGGACTTTCGGATAGTCATGAGGTACCCTTCTATATCATTTCTTTAGCTTGATTTCCATTTTGGAGTATTAGAACATGCTGAAGACTGTATAGGAATAATTCCATTGCTAGACCTGCTGGATTGCAGGACAATATCATTTTGTTGTTCTTTTTCTTTAACATGCTTAAGATTGGTTTTGGTTGAAGCTAATGGGTGTTTATAGCTGGATGAACTGGCTTCCAATTTACTAAATTCCATTGCTAGCTGATGTTTAAATTTGGTGATTTTGGTGTATAAAAGATGAAACTGGAACTTTGGAACAATTGCATAAACCATCCCTAAACTATGGAGTTTGTAACAATCATACCCTTGAACTTTGAAGTGTTGCAATCGATCCGTATACTTTGTTAAGTGTAGCAATCAGCCCTTCGGATTTAACAAGAGACCTTAAGTCAAGAGGCATACGGGAAGCGACTAGTCGCTTCTAGCAACGCTTCTATGAGGCCGACCACTACATAAATAAAGAGATCCTTCTATGATTGCAGCACTAACTACTGGAGTGATTGATCGAACTATAAGTTCAAGAGTGTGATTGGAACGCTTAGCAAAGTTAAAGGGGCGGATTGATCTTAAAAGTTCAAAGGTGTAATGGTAACAAGTCCTATAGTCGAGGGGCGGCTTGTGCGATTTCCCCGAAACTTGTAAGATGAAAATCTTACCATCGACCGGGGAGGACGAACTGAGCATATGTCGTGCATGGCCTTGCTAAATGTCTGAATCTCAGTCTTGGAACTTTGTTATGCAGGTTGTGATGTTGGCCCTCATTTTCATTTTTGCTGTTGTCCACAGTGGTTTGGCTAGTCTCCGAGATCAGGGCGAGAAGCTCGTTGGAGAACGAGCTTTTCGGGTTCTGTTTGCAGGAGTTTCTCTTCCATTGGCTGTCAGCACTGTGGTAGGTTCCTTCCCTCTACTTTTCCCTTTATCTTCTCTGAATGCACACCCCCATATTGACTTGTTTACACTAAGGAGTTGTATTCAGGTGTACTTCATTAACCATCGATACGACGGGGTACAGTTATGGCAGCTCCACAGCATTCCCGGATTGCATCAACTCGTGTGGCTCAGTTCGTTTATCTCCTTCTTCTTCCTATATCCTTCTACTTTTAATCTGCTAGAGGTCGCTGCAGTCGATAAACCGAAAATGCACCTTTGGGAAACAGGCATCATGAGAATAACTAGGCATCCACAGGTATGTTTGTGTTTCATTATCTCGAATGTTCATTGCATTTCATGACAGTATCAGGGTTTCTTTGCTGTTTATTTGATTGCTTCGGCTTGAACCGTTGATGAACGTCGTCATTGGCATGTTAGATAAGTTTTCTTATGTCAAGTATATTTGGTTAGCTGCTGTAAAGAGCTCGAGTATGAAAGCTTAGTGACCAAAATAGAAATCAAACTAAACTATTTTCCCGTAAAAGTCATGTTTAATCTTACGGAACAAATTCGTTTGAAGATTTGAAACAAGAAGATAGGGAGACGAAATGGATTTCATGTGTAACGGTTCAAGCATACTTCGAGTAGATATTGTCCTCTTTGGGCTTTCCCTTTCGGGTTTCCCCTCAAGGTTTTTAAAACAAGTTTACTAGGGAGAGGTTTCTACACCCTTATAAAGAATACTTCGTTCTCCTCCTCAACCGATGTGGGATCTCACAATCTACCCCCCTTGGGGCTCAGCGTCCTTGCTGACACTCGTTCCCTTCTCCAATCAATGTGGGATCCCTCAATCTAGCGTCCTTGCTGGCACACCGCTTGGTGTCTGACTTTGATACCATTTGTAGCTGCCCAAGTCCACTGCTAAAAGATATTGTCTTCCTTGGGTTTTCCCTCAAGGTTTTAAAACACATCTGTTAAGGAGAGGTTTCCACACCTTTATAAAGAACGCTTCATTCAGTTAGATCTCATATTATGATTATCTGTTTCAAGATCGGATGTTGATATTCACGAGGGGAGAGGACAAACACGACCTTTTTATAAACACTGATCATACCAAATCTTGGTTTCTGTTTGAAGATGGTTGGACAGGTGATCTGGTGCCTTGCTCACACAGTCTGGATTGGGAACTCAGTTGCAGTAGCAGCTTCCATTGGGTTGATAGGACATCATCTGTTCGGGGTATGGAACGGGGACAGGAGGCTAGCAAAGCGATACGGGGCAGATTTTGAAGCGGTGAAAAGGCGAACGAGCGTCGTTCCATTTGCTGCCATTCTGGATGGTCGTCAAAAGTTGCCCGACGACTACTACAAGGAGTTCATTCGGTTGCCATATCTATCAATCACTGCACTGACCATAGGTGCCTACCTTGCCCACCCTCTCATGCAAGCTGCAAGCTTCAGGCTTCATTGGTAGACTTTATTTCTATGCAGCCGACTCACTTGTATTAGAACTATACATCACTGTATAAACTAAGGCACCAATGGTAGAGAAATTTGATCCCTTAGTTATAGCCTTATTTATTATATAATTATAAATATAGCAGTTTTAAATGAATAAAACAAGTTCCTTTTCAAATTATTAAAAAATAATAATAGTAATAAAAGTGTTAAAAATACCATTTGATTACATTTTAGTTTTTATATTTTAAATGTTTAATTTTTAATAATTCTTAAAATTAGTCTACCATGATTTTACCGTCATGAAATGCTCTTTTTTGTCGGTTTGGTCTATATTTTATTACTTTTGAAACAATTTAAACTTATATTGTTTTCTATGGGTTTTCACTTTCGGATTTTTCCTCAAGATTTTAAAACCACACTCTTACAATGAATGTTTAGTTCCCAATTTCACAATCAACTCTCCCCTGGGTCTCCTCTCCCTCGGGTCTCCACTCTCCCTGGGTCAATCCACTCTCCCTTGGGTCTAGTGTCGTAGCACACGTCTATTAGGCCACTCTCTCCTGGGTCTAGTCCCTTGGGTCTCCCTTGGGTCAATCCACACGTCTATTAGGGCACTCTCTCCTGGGTCCAGTCCCTTGGGTCCCCCCGGGTCAATCCACACGTCTATTAGGCCACTCTCTCCTGGGTCCAGTCCCTTGGGTCCCCCCTGGGTCAATCCACTCTCCCTTGGGTCTAGTGTCGTAGCACACGTCTATTAGGCCACTCTCTCCTGGGTTCAGTCCCTTGGGTCCAGCGTCGTAGCACATGTCTTTTAGAGAGTTAGGGAGAGGTTTACACATTAATGGTAATTAAATTGTATAATTGTAAGATCGATTATTATTATTATTATTATTATTATTATTATTATTATTATTATTATTATTATTATTATTATTATTATTATTATTATTATTATTATTATTATTATTATTTGCTTTTTTGAAGCCGAAAATTTGGCATCGTTTTTTTTTTTTTTTTAAAAAAAATAATTGTTATAAATTTTAATGTAAAGTTAAAATAAAAATAGAAAAGGAAAGAGGGAGAAAAAAGGAAATGGAAGCGTCAGCACACGCTCTGTCCTTTGCCCCAAACTGACACTGAACTGAACCACTCAGTATCAGTACTCACTAATTCCTTCTTCATTCTCACCCTCTCCCTTCTTCCCGCCGATCGATCAACCGCTTCTGCCGGCGACCTTCTTCCCTTCATTTTCCGGCACCCATGGCCCAAGACCTTCCGGATTCCCCCACCCATTTCTCCATCATGCGCCCTCTGATCTAGGGTTTCCTCCCTTTTCCACTCTTCTCCGTTTCCTGGTAAGCGTCTTCATTCATTCCTTTCTTTTCTCTTTTTCTACACAATGCCTTACTCTCTGCCAACATAAATGCTGCACATGTTCGTAACGCTCTTGTAGAAGTGGGTTTTCGAGTCTAAATCGTCATTGGGTCTCGCTTTACTATGCCCAATTTGGCAGAATGTTATCTTGTTTTGTCTTTTTTGTGCTTTCATTTCATTTCCCTATATATTTTGGCACAATGTGCGTCTGTTGGTGGGTGGGAGACGTTGATGCCTTGAAAGTTTTTGAAATTTTTCTTCATTTCTTGCAATTTTTGATGGGTTATTGACATAGAACAACGACGGTCTTCATATTTGGGGATCTTCTGTGTATAATTCCTTCATATAGTTTGGTGTTTACTTTGATTGAAGCTTGGCTATATACTTCCTGTAGGAGAGTAATGGATTGCCAATCCAATCACACATTTGATTCAGATGAAAGTGACATTGATATCCAGGCCGAAATCTATGAGAAGGGTGGGAGTATAGATGATATTCATAAGGACTTGGACTTTTGTCTGCGTGAAGATGATAAGGTAGCAGAGCAATCTGTTGTGGATTTACCTATGGATGGAGCAGAACCATACATAGGCATGGAGTTTGGTTCTAGAGATGAAGCTAGAGAATTCTATGTTAATTATGGTAGGCGTGTCGGATTCACCGTTCGAATACATCATAATCGACGTTCCCGTGTCAACAATCAGGTGATTGGTCAGGATTTTGTCTGTTCAAAAGAAGGATTCCGAGCTAAGAAGTATGTATCCAGAAAAGATAGGATACTTCCAGCCCCACCTATTACACGAGAGGGATGTCAAGCAATGATAAGATTAGCTTTAAGGGATGGAGGGAAGTGGGCTGTCACAAAATTTGTTAAAGATCATAATCATCTCTTGCTGAGTCCTAGTAAAGTTCCATGGCGAGGATCTGGAAAAAACTTGCTCACTGAGGTATGTTTGAGACTTGTCTTGTTCTTTTTTACATAACTAATATGCATTTCTATAGACAATGTCCATACTTGTCATAGTTCATGGTTTTCTATAGACAATATCAGGCTTGCTTTGTCAGATTGCATCAGAATACTTTTCAATCATCAAACTCTAGTGTCTTGGTTTGATAATTTCTGTTCATGTTGAAACAAGGGATGTTCTATTTTAAGCTAATGTGTAATAGCTCAAGCCTACCTCTAGCAGATATTGTTCGTTTTGACCCGTTACATAGCACCGTCAACCTCATGGTTTTAAAATACGTATACTAGGGAGAGGTTTCCATACCCTTATGAAGAACGATTTGTTCCCTTCTCCAACTGATATGGGATCTCACAATCCACCCCCCTTCGAGGCCCATCTTCTTTGTTGGCATTCGTTCCCTTCTTCAACTGATGTGAGATCTCACAATCCACCCTCCTTCGGGGTCTAGCATCCTCGCTGGCACACCACCTGATGTCTAGCTCTTATACCATTTGTAACAACCCAAGCCCACCACTAGCAGATATTATTCACTTTAGCTCTTTACATATCGCCGTCAGCCTCACGGTTTTAAAAGACGTCTTCTTGGGCAATTGTATTCGGAAACATCAAGTTTAGTCAAAAGAAATAGATAGATAGCATTCCATCTTCAGTTTAAATGGTTTTCATTTTCTTCATATCTGGAATTCTTATTCGAAACCTATCGAATTTCTTGCGTTTACAACCACATTCTTGACGCACGTAGCTTTGATCATTTTTTGGATACACATGAATTCATTCGAGTTGATAAGTTGGCATCGGGCGTGCGTTCGTTTTGTTTTGCAGGATGAGAAGGATAAGAGGATTCGAGAATTGTCGCTCGAGTTGTACAATGAGAAGCAGAAATGTAAGAGAAAATGTGCAGCATATGAAGAACAATTGAAAGCAGTCTTGAAGGAGTTGGAAATGCACACAGAATGTATATCAAACAAAGTTGCAGAAGTAGTGAAGAGCATTAGAGAAGTTGAAGATGAAGAACATTCAGGAGGTTTGAATCAAGGTTGGGTTTAGATTGTCACAACTGCACTAACTTATTTTAGATGGGATAATGACTTTGAAGCTTTCATTTTTTTTTTGTTCAAGGAGCCAAATGTTAACTCACATATTGTAAATGGATATTGACTTCTTTGAGGAGCATTTCAGTGTATAAGGTATTTATCCTTGTTGGAATGACACTTGGCATTTTGAAAACTTACCTGACCTGTCATTCGGTCAAAATTTTGGTAGATAGGGATCCCGTAAAAACTTCTTTTGAGAAATGGGTCAGGGCCAGACTGGTCACGAGAACAATAGCTAGTCATTTCTCGAGAACAGTAGTTAAGGGTCATGATGCTACCACTTGGATTTGGAACCTTAATGTTGATACTCACGATTTCGATAGCCATACTATTGATTTGGAGGAGATATCTGTACCTGGCATTCAGGTGGCTTTTGCCACATGACTCGGTTTCCACTATGATTAAGCCACATGACTCGGTTTCCACTATGATTTGGTTCGTTTTGGTCTGTGATAGGGTTGTTTTCGATGTTTGATTGTTTTTTCCCTTTAATTTAATGATTTCACTCAACATAAAATTTAAATTTATATAAAATAAATGAATTGAGATTTAAAAATTTAAGTGTATAGTATTTGACTATAAGAAAAATGCATTGATACATTATATTTAAATTAGGCTAAGAAAACAGAAGTTAATAATAATAATAATAATAATAAAATAAAGAATAACACAAAAAAACATTCTTACTAAGTTGAAAAAAGAAATTAATAAAAAAAAAAAAAAAAGAAAAAAAAAACATAATAACATTCTGTTGGTGCCCCGACCCGACCCGACAATCCACACCATGGGTTTCTTCTCCCCTCCCCCGCCCCCACAACAAATTTCAAAATTACATGGATTAAAAAAGAAAAAAGAAAATATATATTCATATATATAACCTGAATACGTGTCAGAAGACAATTGGCTACAGTAAAGCCAATGTCTAATGGACACGTGTGATCACAAACAATCCATGCAGCCTGTGATGATCAAATCCTTGTTCTTCGTTATTTTTCATCATGATCATCATCTTCAAGGTTTAATATACAGAACTCTAATGGAAAAACAGCCTCTCTCTCTCTCTCTCATTGGTTTTTATTTGTTTTAGTTTTAAGTTTTGATGTGATTAAGTGAGAAAGATGATCAACCTAATGCACTAAATCCACCTCCCTTCATCATTTGCTTGAACTCCTTGTAATTGACCATTCCATCTCCATCGACATCCACCTTCATGATCATCTTCTTGCAATCCTCAACAGTTCTCCCTTGCTTAAGCCCCAAGGAAGCTAGAACTGACCTCAATTCCTCGACGGTGATGAATCCATCGCCGTTCTGGTCAAAGACGTTGAAAGCTTCTCTCATGTCCTCCTCCTCGTCTTTCTCGTTCATAATCGACTGGTACAGCTCTCCGAACTCGTCAATGTCCACGTATCCATCGTTATTAACGTCAATTTTCTCGATCATTTGTGTCAGATCTTTGTCCGGGATGAAAATCCCCAAATTCTCTAACGAGTCGTTTAGTTCCTTCTTCGTGATTTGCCCGTCGCCATTGCGATCGAACATCTGGAATACTCTTCGTAGTTCCGTCGGATCCATGGATTAAAACAGAGATAAACGATTGGATTGTGGAGATCTCAACTGGCGACGGGAAGATAATAAGAGATTAACAGAGGAAAGAAAAAGAACGAAAAATTTATGCTAAAGAGACGGACGGATGGATGATGAAGATGAGGAGGATGATTGTGGAATTTGATTGTTGGTTTCAGGGAAGAGAAACAGAGAGGAGGAATTAATGTGGAAATGGAGAAAGTAAGAAGGGAAAAATCCAGGGAGAAAATGGCTGGAAAAATGGTAGGAAAGAAACTGTATGCGGTGGAGCCTGTTTGGTTGCCGAGAAAATTCAGCAGAGAAATTAGGGTTTGTAACGAACAGAAGGAAGAAGATGAACCAACGGCTTCAATGCCAAGCGAGTTCTTCACGATTTATTTTACTATTTTTTTCCGAATTTATTAACGATCTTATTGAATTTTAGGTATTTATTGTTTTTCGTTGGAGTGTTAATGCCTTTATATATATATATATATATATATTAGAAATAATGTTTTAAAAAATGACGAAAAAAGAGTTTTGTTCAAAATAGAAATAAATAGAAACCGGTTTTAAAGTTCTTTTTAAGCCACTCCTTAATCGACTCTTCGCAGTGTAAGAGTTTGAATCCATCGTTTACTCTCTGCTTGCTTCCTCCCGCAATCTCCAACCAGGTACGCTAAATCTTCTTTTTCGTCTCTCAATTTCTACGATTTCTTTTTCCTTTTCTTCTCTGTTTCAATTAGTAATCTCTCTGGTTTGCCGCTGGAAATTCGTAGATCAAGAATTTTGAGTATATCATTTTCATTTTGAAGAAATTTTACTTAGTGCGTGTTTCGACTGAGAAGACAACCTGTTCATTAGATTTCAAATTTTGTTGTTTCTCCACTTTCTCGGTAGCCAAACAGATTTGTGATTATGAATGATGATATTGTGGAGTTTTGAGTTTCTGAAGTTGAATGTATAATGAGTTTAGTTTGGCTTTCTGGAATTTGTTTTGTTCTTCAAGCCTCGCTGACTAGAAGAGTGTAAGATTTTTCTTTTTGAGTTTGTTAATTGGCTGAAGGTACCAACTAGCCCTAACTCACCAAGTTCACATCTGAGGTCTTTAATTTGTGTTGGATTCGTTGAGCTTCTCTGCAAATTCGTATTCATGTGTCGTGCAATGAGATTAGAAATGAAACTTCTTCCAAATTGCCTAAGATTTGGATCTTTTGGCAATGGTGGATGTGAGTAGGAGTTCTGTAACCTGCAGTTGTTTAGCATTCTTCCTGTGAGCTTACTTAGAACTCCGAACTTGAGCTGTTTTCTGTTTCCCAAGAACCAAAAGATAAACATTCATTTTAAAAAATATATCTATTCACTCTCCTCTTCACCCATGAAACTCCCTCAACCATGTCTTGTCTTAGGTGCGTTTACTCTTACGTCAACAGCTCAAGCTCACTACTAGTACATATTGTCTGTTTTGGGTCATTCATTTCAGGTTTTCCCTCAAGATTTAAAATGTGTTTGCTAGGGAGAGGTTTCTACTCCCTTATAAACAATGTTCCGTTTCCCTCCCCAATCAATGTGGGATCTCACCATCCACCGCTCTCAGGGGCCCGACATCCTCACTAATACATCCCTGGTGACTGGCTCTGATACCATTTGTAAAGTCTACGTTTGATCCCACATTGTTTGGAGGGGGAACAAAACATTCCTTATAAGGGTGTGGAAACCTCTCCCTAGCCGACGCATTTTAAAAACCGTAAGACTGACGACGATACGTAACGGACTAAAGCGGACCGGACAATATCTACTAGCGGTGAATACGTGAGACTGACGACGCATTTTTTTTTTCTTCACTCCATTAAATACGGATCAAGCTTTTTGATCCATAAACGACATAGTGTGTCACTAATGATTCTAACTTGTGCAGGTTGGCAGGTAAAGTACAAGCTTGCATCGAGGCTTCTTCTCTAGTTGAATGGTAAGAACTCCCATCATTTTAAGGATGAGATTAAGTGAATGTGATGCTGATAATAGTTTCATATCTGAAAGAATTTCTGATTACTATATGATATTCACTTCAAAAAATGAATTGGGCCTGAGCCTGTTTTTGAAGAAATTGACTTTAAATGATTTGCTTCACTAATAATACCAATGTGAATTTTCTATGCAAAACAGTTAATGAGGCTTAGTGATGCAATTTCAAATAATGAGAAGGACAAAAGTTTCCTTAATTTGGTATTTTTTTCTTTAAACAAATCATAATTTAAAAAATATTTTAATTAAAAAACCAAATATATTTTTTAAATTAATTTGTCTGATATTTTTATTATAAAATAAGCTATAGTTTTATGATATTTTTTTTATAAAATTATTTTTGTGGGGCTCATGTTCTTTCAACTTTCATTTCCCTAATTTTGGGGATTTAATCTATATATATATTAAATGATCCATTTATTATTTTCCTTTTAAAATTTTATATTATATAATAAACACTTTTATCATTATTCTAATGGATTATTTAGCATAATTGAAATTCTTTGATTAAATAATTAAATAAATATAAATTCATTCTTTTTAGTATGAGCTGTATAATGGTAAATTTTGGTAATTGGTTTTGTTATAATGATTTTACTATTTTTATAGCAAAGTTATGTCTGTACTTATTTATTAATTGAAATGAAACAAAAAAAATTAAATGCCTAAATAATTAGATAAAAATATATAATAAATTCAAATTTCACATTATTTGTTGGGTGCCAGCTTGGTCCAAGCTATTAATGGACAGCTTCAAAGTTTCTGGTTAAATAAAATTATTAATTTCTTTCTTCTAAAAACGACTCAATAATATAATCACAAGAAAAATGTATTAATGCAATTATTTTTTTTATTTCGTTAAATTATAAATTTATTTTTGTTCAATAGGGCAATAGTGTAGTTAATTAATGATGCATTGATAGATTAATGAAAATTAATTAATATTACTATTTTATTAAAATTAATGTATAATTAATAGATAAACTGAGTTTAGCTTAGCGGTAATTACATACCTTTATTTAAAAATGGAAATTACAAATATCAATAAGGATTGGTCTCCACAAATGGGACATTTTAGGTCATTTTTCAACCTTCATCACATGTACATAATGTTTTATTATACTTTATTTGGGAATGATATATTCGAAGGAATACTCATAAATTAAGTAATAATTTTTATTTTTATTTTTATTTCAACCATCAAATTTGGATTTTATTTATCATATTTTGTGGGGCTCCACGCTCATTGATTTATTTATTTACTCTTTAGTGCAAGACATTTATGTTATTATATTCAATTTAAAATGGAATAATTTAATTAGTGTCCTTTTTGGAATGTGTTTCATCGATGAGAACGATACCTTCTTAATAACTTGTAATTTTGAATGTTCTTTTTTAATGATTTGTCAACTCAAATCAGTGACGCTCTAATAAATACAATCTAGATTGATTGTGTACGCTGCTCCAATGCTGTAACGTCTCACATTCAAGATTCGAACCATTTAGATTCACATTTAAGATTCGACATTCTCTTATGATATAACCACGTTATTTACTTTTTGAGAAATACTTTTAAGCGTGAAGATCCCTTTCTTAGAAAAATTTATAAAAGGTCACTCAAGGTATAATTGCTCAAAGCCCAAAAGTGCTAATTTTAGTATACATAGTAACTATCATTTTTTTAAAACTTTGTTTAACCATAATTTTTAAAAGAATTGATAGAAAAAAAGTGTATTTTTTTTGGAAACTCAATCATACAAATTTCAAAGTTAAATATGTTACATAGAATAACCTCCTAAAATAACTTAGGTTGGTCGATGAAGATAATTTTAATTCTCACAAACAATTGAGAAGAAAATATACGAAGGTTCGACTTAAAAATCTTATCCACACAAAGATTTGAAACAACTTTGACTTCGAGAGAAGCTTACCTTTTTAGAACAAAGTGTTTTTATTTTTATTATTTTTTAAATATTTAATAAAATAATAATAGCAATAATAGAAGTAGAAAAGACCAATTAAAAGACCACAATTTATTTATTTTTGGTCCAAATAGAAACAGACTAGAAGTAGAGGCGAGAGGTTTAAATCTATATATTTTCTCGAAGTTTTAAGAGTTTTAAAAAAATATTTGAAAATTTGAGAAAAAATAGAATAATCACAGAACTTGAAACCATGGAATAGGAAGAACTGCAGAGAAAGTATAAACAAAAGCAGAAGCAAAAATGGTGGAAAATGCTTCGAAAAAGGACACTAATTAAATTCAATAGAGAGAAAACAGAGCAGCACCTTGTTTGGAACAAAGCTCGTCCCCCCAGTTCTTCAAGAAACTTGAATCGACGGCCAACAACACAACGCCCCTGTAATTAGTAAACGAGGCCAAAGATTGAGTGAAATTGTTCAAGCAAAAACAGAACAGACAACAATGAAAAGGGCTTTGGGGATTGGATTTGGTGGTGTGTAGTGCAGTAATCCGTGCACGAAAGATAAAAAAAAAAAAAGGCATTAACTTCCTCCCATTTAATGCCTTCACCTACGCATTTCCCAATGTCAGAAGCTGTAATTTCGGCCTTTTAGTCTCTTTTCTTTGAACCCTTTTCCCTTCTTCTCTTCTTTCTCTGTTCTTCCTTTTCCTTTCATCAATTCTCATGGATGTCTCTCGGAAGGAGAGGATCTTGCAGCATTCTGAATTTCTTGGGTTTTGAAAGAGAATGAAGTGAGATTTTCTGGGTTTTTTTTAGATGTTCTTGAAGAAGATGAGTGGTTGGAGAGGTGGATTGTTTGTGGAATTGGTTGTTTTTGCAGATATGTGTCTGATGGTGTCTGGTTTAGGCTCTATGGCTTCTGTGGCTGTTTCTTATGGCGAGAAAGGGCCTGTTTTCTGTGGTTTAATGGCAGATGGGTCTCATCTTGTGAGCTGTTTTGGTTCAAATTCAGCCATAACTTACGGAACTCCTTCTCATTTCCCCTTCATTGGTCTCACTGCTGGTGATGGTTTTGTTTGTGGGCTTCTTTTGGATTCCAATCAGCCTTACTGTTGGGGAAGCAGTGGCTATGTTCAAATGGGTGTTCCTCAGCCCATGATCAAAGCCGCTCAATACCAGGAAATCAGTGCTGGTGATTACCATCTCTGTGGCCTCCGAACACCGCTAACTGGAAGGCATAGGAACAACACGTCTTTTGTTGATTGTTGGGGTTACAACATGACAAGAACCTTTGTGTTTGATGGCCCGATTGAATCGATCTCGGCAGGGTCTGAGTTCAACTGTGGGCTGTTTTCTCTTAATAGAACTGTTTTGTGTTGGGGCGATGAGACGAGCAGCCGGGTCATCAGTTTGATACCTAAAGATATGAGGTTTCTAAAGATTGCTGCTGGTGGATATCATGTTTGTGGGATTCTAGAGGGCGCTAAGGCGAGGGCGTTCTGTTGGGGAAGGAGCTTAGACATTGAAGGAAGTGCAGACTTGGTTCCAGTTGATCCATTAGACTCTGTTGTTGGGGGCAAGTTTCATGCTTGTGGGATCAAGAGCATGGACCGTGGTGTGATTTGTTGGGGCTTTACAGTCAAACCAAGCACTCCAGCGCCGGATGGGATTAAGGTTTATGACATAGCAGCTGGAGATTACTTCACTTGTGGAATTCTAGCTGAGAAATCTCTCCTGCCTGTTTGCTGGGGTCTTGGATTTCCTAGTTCTATACCCTTAGCTGTGTCGCCAGGAGTCTGTAAAGCAACTCCTTGTGCTCCTGGTTTCTATGAACTAAGCCAAGACAGTGCTCGGTGCAAGTCGCCGAGTTTTCGTGTGTGTATGCCCTGCAGTACTACATGCCCTCCTGAGATGTACCAAAAATTTGAATGCTCCTTAAAATCTGATAGACAATGTGAATATAACTGTTCAAGTTGTTTTTCTTCGGAGTGTTCATCAAACTGTTCATCCATTAGTTCAAATGGCTTGATGGGGAAGAAAAATGAGAAGTTGTGGTCAATGCAGCTTCCAGCTCTGGTAGCAGAGGTTGCTTTTGCTCTGTTTTTGGTAGCTATTGTGTCGTTAACTGCGATCTTATACGTTCGGTATAAGTTACGGAGCTTCCATTGTTCCGAAAGGGAGTTAAAGTCTAAGAAGAACCAAGGGACTGCCTCTTCCTTCCAGAAGGAAAGCTACAAAATACGTCCTGACTTGGATGAGCTAAAGATAATGAGGGCTCGGATGTTCACTTACGAAGAACTCGTGGGAGCGACGTGCGGGTTTAAGGAAGATTCAATGGTGGGAAAGGGAAGTTTCTCCTGTGTTTTCCGAGGTGTTTTAAACAACGGGACGGTTGTAGCAGTGAAACGAGCTATAATGTCTCACAACAAGCAGAAGAATTCAAAAGAGTTTCACACTGAACTTGACTTACTGTCAAGATTAAACCATGCTCATTTGCTTAATCTACTTGGTTATTGTGAAGAAGGTGGAGAGAGGCTTCTAGTTTATGAGTTCATGGCTCATGGTTCCTTATATCAGCACCTTCATGGCAAGAACAAGGCCTTGAAAGAGCAACTAGATTGGATAAGAAGGGTCACCATTGCAGTCCAAGCAGCAAGGGGAATTGAATACTTGCACGGCTATGCTTGTCCTCCCGTCATCCATCGGGACATCAAATCGTCAAACATTCTTATTGACGAGGAGCATAACGCTCGAGTAGCCGATTTTGGCTTGTCGTTGTTGGGGCCAGCGGATGGTAGCTCTCCATTAGCAGAGCTACCAGCCGGAACTCTTGGCTATCTTGATCCTGAATACTACAGACTTCACTACCTTACAACCAAGTCTGATGTCTATAGCTTTGGTGTTTTGCTGCTCGAAATTCTCAGCGGTAGAAGAGCCATTGATATGCAATATGAAGAAGGGAACATAGTAGAATGGGCAGTGCCATTGATCAAATCTGGAGATATCTCTGCAGTTTTAGATCCGATACTAAAACCGCCATCCGATATCGAGGCCTTGAAGAGGATAGCAAACGTAGCTTGTACATGTGTGAGAATGAGGGCGAAGGAGAGGCCATCAATGGACAAAGTCACGACGGCATTGGAACGTGCTCTTGCCCAGTTAATGGGAAGTCCATATAATGAACAACCTATCTTACCAACGGAGGTGGTTTTAGGAAGCAGTAGACTGCATAAAAAGTCATCTCAAAGATCATTGAACCATTCCGTCTCCGAAACGGATATAGCAGAATCTGAGGATCAAAGGTTCGAGTTCAGAGCTCCGTCGTGGATTACATTCCCGAGCGTGACATCGTCCCAGCGGAGGAAATCCTCAGCTTCAGAAGCAGATGTTGATGGAAAGAATTTAGAAGGAAGAAATGGGGATGGATTGAAGAGTTTAGAGGAAGAGATTGAGCCTGCTTCCCCTCAGGAAAAGCTGTTCTTGGAGCACAATTTCTAAAGTGAGAACTCATTGAAAAACAAAGCAAAACCCAGAAGGGAAAATTCAAAAGCTTTGATTTTTATTCCAAATTCTATCTCTCAGTGACATGAAGGAAAAAGAATGAGATTCAACATGAAATTCTAAGCTGTTTCTTTTTTATTAATGGAAAATAAACTAATAAAGTTAAGTGTTGAAGCCATGAAAATGATGGCATTCCCAGCAAATACATACCTAGAAAAGTTGCTACGCACAAGGGCAAAGTCTCATGGTATGTGGGTGTGAGCCATCACAAGTAAGTATTGACTGTGCGCTACTATATAAGCATGCTCCTGGATTCTGAAGTTCATAAGATAAACAAAATGTGCTATAAAACTCGTATGTAATGTGCTATACATAAAGAACAGGACACCGTACCAGTTCTTCAGGAGCATTATAAGCAACTTCAGCAGGGTGATCAGGCCCAACACTTTCTATGCAACCTCCTTTGCAGCTCATGTATTTTTGTATTCTATCATACCCAAATAGAAAAAACATGTTTTAATGGCTCCATAAGAAACGAAGGAAAAGAAAACAGCAGATTACTCACATGTCACAATGATTTAGGACCAAAATCTTGTTTGAGACGCATGATTGTCCATTTGACTTGCAAACTGAATCACATGATTCTCCTTGTCTATCGTAGATTCAGTTCAGAAGAGTGAGATAGAGATCAAACAGCGTATATAATAAACAATCCTAGCTACCCTGACCTTCCAACAATGACATTGATGCCATTCAGTCTGAATTCTAGTTGTGTGCTGCTCACTCCTACGAAGTCCAAACTTTGGAAATGAATCATAAACATCACAGAATGCTTAAAGAAACTATAATGACTACATGGTTTGAATTCAGAAATCAGTAGCTAACCTGAAGAATATGATGGCAGGGAAAAGCAATGATGGTAATCACTGTGATAAGCATTTTCATGCACCTGAGAATTTGAAATTCAATCAAATATTTCAACTCTCTAAAGAAAGATAAAATGCAATAACACAATGCAGGACACTTACAACACTCTCAGAATTATGACGACACCTCCCAGCACAGAAATCAAAGACACTGGCATATGTCCCTGCATCATTTACCATAGTTCCATATATTTAATCTCAGACTAAATTATGATCTCAAATCCACTCCAAGGGGGAATGATTCCTTAAATGAAAAGTAAGCTTCACATGAATATTAATCGTAAGATACTCTTCCAAAACATTAACGGTGAGATCCCACATTAGTGGGGGTGGAGAATGAAGCATTTTTTATAAGGGTGAAAACTTCTCCCTAACAAACGTGTTTTAAAAACCTTGAAGGGAAGCCCGAAAGGGAAAATCCAAAGAGGATAATATGTGCTAGCGGTGGGCTTGGGCCGTTACAAATGGTATTAGAGCCAGACACCAGGCGATGTACCAGAGAGGAGGCTGACCCTCGAAGGGGATTAGACACGAGGCAGTGTGCCAGCAAAGACGTTGGGTCTCAAATGGAGGTGGATTGGGGGTCCCACATCGATTGGAGAAGGAAATGAGTGCCAACGAGGACGTTGGGTCTTGAAAGGAGGTGGATTGTGAGATCTCACATCGGTTGGGGAGGAGAACAAAACATTCTTTATAAGTGTGTGGAAACTTCTCCCTAACAAACGTATTTTAAAACTTTACAGAAAAAGTCCAAAGAAGAAAAAGTCAAAGAAGCGTTGAGGTTGATAGAGCATTAGTCATCACCTGCCGTGGCTGGCTTGGAAATTTTGATTTTTAGTATTTGTTCTCCTTTTGTCTGCAACCATCATCATCCAGAAATGCACTAGTTTTTAGATTCCATAGCAAAAATGAAGCATAAGAAGAATTAGAAGCCCATCATACCTTTGAAGGATTCAGGCAGCATGAAACACAATATTCATACGAATTGCAACATTGTGAAACAAGATTGCACCCACTGCAACGTGTAAAAAGAAAAAACAAACAATAAGGTAGCTTGACAGAGCTCTTACACTCCTCATGGGCCATTGGAGGGAGATTTATTTGGAGGAAAAAAAAAAAAAAAAAAAAAAAAAAAAAAACTCACTGACAAGGAAATTTGTCCCCTTTGCCAAGGCAGCAATGAGATAGTGGATCAATAGATAAAGCATCACATACACGACCTGCAATGGAAGCTATATCCATCAGGTTCTGTGAGTTACTAGCAATCTCTAACAAAAGCATGTCTTCAATCACAGGATATTGTTCAGGGATATTCAAGGTAACTGTAAAAAAAGAACGAAGAACTGAATAGCACTGCGAGATAATGAAAGAAATATTTACCATTATCATCGGTCAGTAAATATCTTCCCTGAATAGTGCTCCTACATGTGTTCTTTACTGCTAAGCCTATATGATTCCTTCAATAAAAAAACAAGAAAAAGTGAAAAAAAATGGCACAGGAGCGTTGAGAAAACTAACGAAACTGAACAGAAATACTTTTCAGCAGGATTCAAAGATTCAAGAATCTGAACAGCAACTTTCGTCCGTTTTTCTTAATTGTAATGGATGCAGAACAGTATGAAACGCCAAAATCTCAGAATGGAAATGGAAGGAATTAAAAACGGATAGTGGAAATCTTCACCTGATCGCTGAAATTCTTGAAGGAAAGAAGAGGAAAAATTGGAAAAATACGATCGATAAACTGAAACGATGCATTGATGTTCTGTTATCTGATCAATAATTAAAACTCAGAAATTAGAATCTTTTGAGAAGCCGGCATTTGATCGGATTCAGCACCTTCCCGCGTGTCGGATCTCTCCCCTCCGTTTTGATCGGATTTAAAATGTCTATTTAAGTATGGTTTAAGAAAAGAAGCATTTGAATCCTGTTTAGTTGAGATTGCTGACGTGGCGGGTTGGTTGGGTGATTGGGCATTGACGTGGCCGGTCTAACATTTGGACCGATGAAACGAGGAAGAGGATGAAGAAGTAATCGCCAAATTCGCTTCCAAAAAATAGATGGGGACTAAATTCTTAAACCCACGAGATCTTAAAAGTAAGAGTGTTCATATGACTCGAGAGAACCTGACCATTTCAGACTACAAGAAATAGTTTGAAACAAAAAGAGTGCTCATATGACTCGAGAACTAGACTACAAGAAATGATACCTGGCGATTTGAAACTACCCAACTTCAAGTTGTTGAGTCACTGACCAAATCAAACTAAAATTTAGATTGGTCCAAAAGATTTTTCTAACACGACTCAACTCGTGTACACCCAAACTTTAAGTGATACTTAAGTGATACTTTGAAATTTGAGCTATTCATACAGCAACAACGCCGATAGGGGAATCGAAATGCTGAAACTGATCGAAAACGCATGCTTATCACTCATTTAAACTCTATTCTTATAGAGATAGAAGGCAAATATAATTACGCATTTATATGTATATATAACATAAGATTTTATGCAATAAATACCAATCCCCCAGCAGAGAGTACAAGGTACAACAACAGTGGAGCAAATCCATATAACAAACCATCCACACAACTCTGAACTCCAAATGTAAAGTTACTCGAAATCTAAATTTTGTCGATATCTTCGTCCTCGAACTCAAGATAGTCATCAGCACCACCATCATCCTCATCGTCGATGCCACCAGCAATACCCTCGTTGAGACGAGTGTTCTCAGGAAGTTCACCATATGCCTTCAACAGCCTTGCTTCATCGGGCATATACTTGAGGATAACATCAGCTTTGTCATCCTGGTAGTCGCGAAGACCGACAAGTATTATATCGCCAGCTGCAATCCAAACCTTTTTGTGCATCTTCCCCCGGATATGGCATAGACGCTTTGTCCCATCTATGCACGTCGCCTCACACCGACCATTCCCTAACATCCTGAGAACCTGGGCATACTCCTGACCATCTTCCTTGAAAACAAGCTCACGTTTCTCATCATCTGCTTCGTTCTTTCCTCTCTTCCTGTTCTTTCCTCCCTTTCCCTTGTTCTTCGGCATGTTTTCTGTTCTGTGTTACATTTGAAATGCAATATGAGCAGTTGCAATACCACCAACATACAGAGTTATTGTTCGTGCCATTAAGAAAATATGAGGTAAAACTCCAACTTTGCACACTTGAAATAATTAGGATTTAGATAATATAAATCAGTCTAAACTAAAAAACTAGCATCAAGATAAACAGAATATAAACAGAAAGAAAGCAAAGAAATTACAAAACAATTGCACCAAACGTCCAAACAGAGCTTACAAGAACAGGCAAGGCACCTATTTATCACTTTGAGTCAGTAATGTTAGAAGTAAGCCCTTTTTTTCCGGTATGCAATTGTTCAGAAAATTGAAGTCAACTCCCAAGCACCCACCACACACGATGAGATGAAGAAAACGAACAACTAATGATCAAATTTACAGCCATAAGACGATTGGTACCCTCAATACCTAGCTACTACAACTCAGGGGTGCAGACCAGAGTGACTGATAATATTCCACACATTCCATGTAAAGATGTCATAAATATACGATCATCAAGAATCAACAAATAAAGGACATAATTATGATAAATATACTCTTGAACAGAAGGATGCATTCCAGCCACTAAAGCAGCAGCGAGAGAAAAAAAAAGTTTTCTAACATGAGCTGCGAAGAGCCATCTCGCAATTTGAATGTTCAATAAAAAATTTCAAACTGGGGCATCATCTTTCAGGTTCATGATTACTTTTCATCAAGATTTCAAACCCCAAGATGAATCATTAGATACAAAAGTGTGGTATATTGTCCTGTCCAGCTATATTTCCATTCCTTATTCTAGTCTTTTGCTTCTTACTTTGAACTAAGAAAGAATCATATGTCCTATCAAGATGGGGTAGGGCGGGGCGAGAGAGAGAGAGAGCCATATACGTTTTCTTCTTTTTCTTCTCCCAAAATCATTAATTCCTTTAATTTACATCATATAAGAGAAAAGATTATCAAATTGTAGAAGCCACCATGGTACTAAAAAGAATCAGATCGGAGCAGTTAGAAGATATCTCTCTAATCACCTTGCTAGGTAGAACTCAGATCGTTTCGATCAAAATCACAAAAAAAAAAAACAAACAAAAAAAGAACGCAGTCCTCATATACAAATAGCGATTCAGCCGGAGAAATGAAAAGATTATCACAGCATATAAAGTTACATACCGAAGTGATCAGGAACCTGCCAAGTTAAGAATCGAGCGAGAGAGAGGAAGAGGGAAAAACCCTAAAACCCTAGCCCCTTATACAAAAACTAAATATCGCAAAAGAGAGGAGAGAGAGGCTAGGCACTTTTCCTAAAAACCCCCCAATCTCTTGTAAACTACAAAAGTACCCCTTCACCTTTTATGGAATTATTATTTTGATCCTATTTAATATTTTAAGTTTAAAAAGTGTTAAATACACTTACAATTTTATATTTAATCACTTTCCAAATTTAATTATATGTCTAAATATTATCTATTTAATAATATTTGTGGACCACATAGAAGTCTAAAGTTGTAATTTAACCCAAAAAAATAATTAAATAAACATTATAATTAAAACTAGACTCAAGGACAAAAGGGTAATTTCATGTTTGATCTAATTAACCTTAAACTAAGATTAAGGTTTACTTATGTTTATGGTCTGTTTGTTAAATAAGAAACTATGTCACCCATAATTAATCACTAATAATTATTAAATGATCCGAAAAGTTTAGGGTTTATATTGAACAAACTAATATCAGTAAAACTAAAGCTCCTAAGCTACTCTTTCATCTTTGCTGCAACATCGAATCGTCTTCGAACGAAGAAATGGTTACTGAAATGGGAGAAAACATCTTCATGATACACTGACTTAAGAAGCACCAGCTCCTTTTCCCTTCTTCCTTTGAAGTTTCTTCATGTAGAACTCGAGCTCTTTACCCTCCAAATAGGCTAAAAACTCAGCAAGACTCACCAAAAACGCTTCGATGTTCGCGCTCAAACAAGCTGCGACAAGAATACATCAAAGACAAGCTAGATCACAAGGCATTTCAACTGCTTACTCATCGGCTCGACCGCATTGACCCGGTCTTGATGAGATACAGGCCATCAATCGACCACTGCTGAATTGTTCTTCAATATGAGGATCAAGCTTTCGATCCTGCTGTCGTTCCTCTAGCTTTCGCTGTACATGGTTGCTCTTCGTCGCCTCCTCGCTCGGAGCATCACCTTCCTACCGATCATACAAAACAAGGTGTGTTTAAGGATCATGTATATGATTCCCATAAAAAACATGTGATTCTCGAAGTACCCTTGTAAATTTTTAAGTGCAAAATTAATTTTAAAAAATTATAATTTTTTTTTATAAATATATGTAGGTTATAAACTTTTTTTTTTATAATTAAAATATATAATATTATATAATGTTACAAAAATTAACTCTACCAAAATTATAACATAAACATATTACTATATTAACTAATATTAGTCGACATTCATAAACCTTTACTAATTTTAAATTATCTAAAAATTTTATTAATTTTAAATTGATTCTAATAAAATTTAAATAATTTAAATTATTAAATAAAATTCATAAACCTTTATTAATTTTAAATTATCTATATTCTAATAATTTGAATAATTTAAATGAAAAAGGATTTTATTGGATTAATTTAATAAAATTTCGCCTCAAATTTTCTAAAATAAATATTCTTTTTCTAAAAAAAATCTTTTATTTTTAAAATAAATATTTTTTAAAATCATTTATCCGTTATTCAAATAAATAAATTATCTTGAAACCAATAGCATTTTTTAAAAAAAGAGTTTTATCCGAAATACATATTTTCTATGGTATCGATTTTCATTATATATATATACTTGAAATCCGGATTAGCCATTACCGGGCCTTGTCGCAATATAGTTGGTCTAAATCAGTACAACAATATTATATGGTAATGGAACCAATAATTAACAAATCGAATAATTTTTTATTTAAAAAAGTTATTATTATTTTTCCCTAATCCTTATAGAATTTCGAAATGAAAAATTATAAATATGAGACTTCTTCCTTCCAAACTAACTCTAAAATCACTACTAACTCTAAATCACTTTCATTTATTGCTTATTCTTCGTCAAGTATTCCATATCCCGATCAGAATCCGACAATGGCGATGCCGACTAGTAATGTGGTGCTTCAGCAGTCACCGACGGCAATAACGATGCTTCCAGAAAATCAATCGATGAGATTCGAGAATGACTTTAGGCTCGCCGATCAATCCATGAGTGAGGCGGAGATTTATCATAACGCTTATCTGAATCTATATAACGTAGATTTGCCTCCATTCGAGACTTATGACAACGGCGGCCGTGAGACGAAGTTTTATTGTCCTAATGAAACGATGCCGTTTTGTGCTCCTCCCACTTACAATAACTTATCTCCTCCGGCTCCGGCTCCAACTCTAACTCCGGCTCCGACTCCGACTCCGACTCCGATTCCGACTCCGGCGTTTTATTGCCCTAATTATAGTTATGAAATAATGACGTTTTGTGCTCCTTCCACTTACAATATATCTCCTCTGGCTCTGGCTCCGACTCCGATGGAGAGTACTGGTTTCCTTTCAGATGTCATCAATTTTTGCTCCAATAATACGAGGCATGTTGTAGCGGCAAACAATGGCAGAGTCAGCCAATCATCAAAAACGAGGATAATTTGGACAATTGACGAGCACAAGTAAAACAACTAAAATAACTGTGTAATTTGTGCAATAACTGTGGTTAAAAAATGAAATAATTGTGTTTTTTTTTGTTGTGCAGGTTATTTCTAGTAGGAATGGCGATATTTGGCTCGGGTAATTGGAAAAGCATCGCAAATAAAGTCGTGCTTACAAAAACACACATCCAAGTAGCTAGTCACGCTCAAAAGTTTTTCACTCGCCAACAAATACCGAAAGAACAGCGAAAAAGAAAGAGTATTCATGATATCGATACGGTCGATCCCGAATTATTGTCGGAGGTGTATGCTCGTTTAGAATCACAACCAGAAACACGAACACGATCACGACCACCACCACCACCACCGCCACGACCATTGTTGACAAACTATTCCCCGTTGCGCATGGATCCAAATCCGACCCAACCGTACGAGCAATTCAATAATTACGTGCCCAATGTTGAACAGCTGCCACCGCAGACATATTTTGTGCATAACCAAAACATTATCCACTGAACAATAGATTTGAATTTGATTTTTTTTGTTGTTGTATTTGTCATTACCAAAGATTTATTTTGTTATTTCAAACATTTATTTTGTTTTATATTTATATATATTTTTTAAATTCTCATAATATCTTTATAATATTAATATGGTATGAACTTTTAGTCCAATTAAAAAAAAATTATTAAAAAAAATAAAAATTAACTCTTTGCAAACTATTATTATGGACATAGACTTAATATAATTAAAAAAAAAAAAAAATTTATTTATTATGACATAGACTTAATATAATTAAAAAAAATAATAATAAATTTAAATTATAAGTTTGATGTTTATTTTAGTATATAAATTTTTAAAAATACATCTAATTACAAGTTTGGTATTTATTTTAGTCTAAAAATTTTAAAAAATACATATATTTGATTGATTTACTTAGAACTAGAATCAGGTCTAGATCTACGGTTGCTTAGCTAGAATCAAGTCTAGATCTACGGTTGCTTTGCTTACCTAAGCATTTGTCTTGATGGACCACGGACCACAGAGGTGGGGTAGCGAAGCTAAGAAGGCTGGAAGGAGACCCGAATCAATTAGGTCGTAAAAATAAGAAATAGAACAATAAGAACATTCAACCTAAGATTAACTGAGAGAGTGTATACTTTACAGTAAAAGCAAGAGAAATCCAGGCAAAATTGAAATCCAGGCAAAATTGAGAGAAAGTAAAAGAAAAATACAGATTTTACAATGAAAGAAGCAAAGCCATTGTATCACTTGAGAAAGAACTTCCAAATGTCTCTGTCAGTCATCTCCTTCACCAAGTGAGCTCCAAAAACGCCTTCCTCGTCGACCAAACTCCTCAAATGCCTCGCTCCGCTATTGAAACCGACGTAATTCTTCTTGGTCGCCAAGTATAACACTCCATATGGTGGCCTCACACACTAAAGTTTCACCAAAACAGACGATTTTTCACAACGTATTCGATGTTTGTAAAAACTATTCAAGTCGCTTTAGAGTTAGTTACCTTCTTTATAAGACTGTATAGTTTCTTCAAAGAGTTGAGTGAATATGGGATTTCCGCCATTAAAATCACATCGTATCCACCTTCTCCCTGATCGCTCTCACTCGCCCTCTCCCATGCTCGACTTCCCGATAGTTTCCTCGATCTCCTTGAGGAAGACTCATGCCCAATGATGCTACCATCTTGACTGCTGCAACCATCCATAAAATCTTCTTCAGAGAAGCTCAAGCTCATTCCAGTAGGTCCTTCAAATCCATCACCCCTAACAACGGACAACACTGTTGGGAGCTCTTCCCAATCGCCCGCGTAAAAATGTACCGATGGGCTCAAACTGTGTCTGGACGGAGTTAAGGGACTCTCCGCCTGTCTACTCTGCCTGTCCCGAGCTTGTTCGAGATTCGCAAGGACGTTCGGTATGGTTGTGCATCTAACACTTTCTGCACTCAGGTCTTGAAAGTGCACTATGCTTGCTCCCTGTAACAAGATTGAAAACTCAGCTATAACCACACTTCCATTCCCTGTTTTAATACTATGAATAAGCCCAACCCCATCGCTAGCAGATATTGTCCTCTTTGAACTTTCCCTTTCGGGCTTCCCCTCAAAGTTTTTAAAACGCGTCTACTATGGAGAGGGTCTAGCCCTACTCCGACTAGTGTCTCGCACTATCCGATGACTGTACCATTTGTAACAGCCCAAGCCCACCGCTAGCAGATATTGTTCACTTTGGCCTGTTACATATCGTCATCAGCCTCATGGTTTTAAAACGCTAGCAGATATTGTTCACTTTGGCCTGTTACATATCGTCATCAGTCTCATGGTTTTAAAACGCTAGCAGATATTGTCCATTAGATCTTTATCAAGATCATAGTATTGATCAATAACATCTAACAAAAGATTCTACTGCTGCTTCAGTCAACCGAACTTGCACTCGAGAACAACTTATTTAACTAGAAACAGACGCAGAGCATACTATTAAAAAACGTTCGGATGGAGACGGATTAACGATGAGGTACCTTGAGGCAAGCAAAAACTCCAGGAAGTCCATAGCTACAACCCAGCTGCAAAGCACCAACTAAAGAGGTTAGCTTGAAAATCATAATGTGTATAATAACACGACACGAAAATGTTTCAAAATCTAATTTATCGTATAAATGGCATGCCCCGCTCGACCACAATGGATTATTACCTCAAGTACTCTTTTGCCCCTAAAGCTCAGCTGTCCGTCACGAATCTCATGCTTAAGGACATTAACAAGATCAATGGAACTGTCCCAAGATTTCAGATAGCCTATAAAATAAAGATAAGCTTCAAACTTAAAGACATGTATAATTATGAGTGTACGAGTGTAGAAAGCATAGATATACCTTCAGGCTTTGAAGATATAGACTCTGATCCATTGAAGCCAATTATATCAGCAACACTAACTCTACCCTGGAGACAAGGACACCATTTAGCACAAGTGAAGAACTGTCGGGTTTTCCCTCAAGAATTACCACTAGTGTCGAACCGAACTAGTGAAGTACCTTAAAAACATTGAGACCTTGCAAATCGACGTTCTCCCCTGCATATTTGTAGGGATGAGCTGTCTGCTCAAAGGAGAAGAACGTGTTAATGGTATTCCCAAAAGTGGTTGGCAATAACAGGAAGAAAAGTACAAGAGAATTGCCTTTGAAGGGAGAATCTCCACAGCTGGTGAGGGGAGATGGACATCTCTATCTGAAATGGAGGGAGTGCTCTGGCTTCCTTTATCTTGGGGCACCAAACCAGGCAAGCATTGCGCAAGTAATGATGGTGCTCTCATTGTACCTATATTACAAGCACCTATATGTAAATCTTGTTGTAATGTATAAAGAACCAAAGAAAATCAATGTGATTTACCAAGAATGAACCAAAAAAAGGATACCAATTGGCAAAAACCATCAAAATATCGTATGGTTGATCGAGGAAAGGTCATGAATCATATCGTACTTTTTCTGTAACGGTCCAAGCCCACCACTAGCAGTTATTGCCTTCCTTGGGCTTTCCCTTTCAGGCTTCCTCTCAAGGTTTTTAAAATACGTCTGCTAGGTAGAGGTTTCCATACCCTTATAAAGAAACATATGTACTAGGAAGGTAGAGGCTTCCTCTCAGGGAGGACGAACATATATGGAGGAGGGATAGAGACAGTCTAAGGTGTACTAGGATTAAATACTATGTACTTCATGTTTTCCTAAGAAGTATAGCAATCTAATGAGCCACAAGAGTCATAAGAAAAGGCAAGGAGCAAGGGATGTTTAACGTTCTAAACGTGCACCCATAGCTCGACTTTTGGATTGCAACTCTAAAAGCTTGTCCCATCAAGGCAAGCCACAGACTCGATTAGCAACTTTTGTTTAATGTCACTCTCCTCAAGTATCTCGAAACATCGAGCCGAAGTAAATAAACTAATGTCCATTGGAAAAACATTCAACCAACATGGGAAGACTCTGCCCCCTGAGAGAAGAAACTTTCATGGAAACCGACCAACCTTTTGGCGACGACCGTGGGACCGAAAGGCATTGAGATCTGAACCAAAACTAAACTCCGTCCAGGAGATAGCCACTTAGATGAAATCTACTGAACATTCCCATATATAATGTTTTGATAGTACTAATGATAAAACAAAACTCCCTCTAACCACAGCTACCCAAGCTTTGTTTATTTCAATCTTCTTCCAGCTTCATAATTTCTTCAAGAACACCTATTGTGTTCCTAATCTTCTCTACCCACAGGAAAAACAAATTAAGAAGGAAATAAGTGTTGATCCATGAACAATCGAAACCCAATGTAAACGTAGAGGTTTGAAGATCTAAAGGGAAGAACAAAACCAGACCCACCACTTCAAATCCAATGAATACAGATTCAGCCAACAGTGAAGTTCAATCTCTGTATAATGAAAATCCAGCAATGAACAAGGCAATAATAAAAACTGATCTAAACAGTTCGATTACTCAACCAAAATTCCAAGAAATCAGGACCCAGAAAACAAAATTACCGCTCTAGAACATCAGAAGATCAAAAAGACAATCAAACCCAAATCGCCAAATACATAAAGAACACGATCCAACAAATCAGACAGAGAAACAAAAACCCCATAAAATCAAAGAAAGCTACTCACCCACGGAGCTTAATCGCAATGGCAAAGGGAAAATCGAGCGGAATTATGAGACGATCGAGGACCCAGAAACGAGTTATAGTCAGAGATGTAAACTGGCATGAAGAAACTCTGCAATTTCACAGAAAAAGATATCGGTCTCCGATCAAAGTCAAAAGAGAATACCACGTCAAGAAAGAAACGTTCACAGCTGAACAGAGAAGCTTCGATTCAGACCTGCACTCCAAAGAGCTAAAGTATCCACAGGAGCCCTTCAACTTCTCGCTATTTTCGAATTTACCTAGATGGATCGAGTCATGGTTGACTGTGTAATAGGGGCGTAATTAAATGGAAAATGTGAGGGTATTTTCGGTAGAGGAGTGTGATTGGGGTGGGAAAGTCCACGTGTGGAGGTTGAAAAAAATTTGAGAACGGAAGAAAGCGGCGATTTGGTCGGCCGTTTCATCGGTTTCTTCACCAGCAGTTGTACGGAGATTCCCTGACTTTTGCTTGCCTGCTTGCCACGTGTCAAATGATTAGTGGACTAAAATTCTAATATTATTTATTATTAATCTCTATAAAAATTTAATTAATATCATATAAGCTAACTTATATTATGGAATAAGGATTATTAGGTTTCGAGGCCTTTCTATGAATAGAATCATTTAATGATATCTAAGATGTATTTCCTTCTCGAGAGAGACCCTAATAGAAGCTGGGTTTTTTTCCTTTTTGATTTGGGCACAAAAACGGGATATCTAAGGGATCTCCCTAATCTTCGAGCGGAACTTTCGATGAACCCTACTCGAGAGTATTGGCAATATGATCAATTAAAATAAGAGAGGTGAGTCTCGAAGGACGAACCTTAATTGCTAACTGAGACGTTTAAGACGTTAAAGAATAGGATATGGAGGTTCGACCATCCGAATATCTATCCAGCTAGCAACCTCATGAATTAATTCAAATAATAGATAATATGATATGCAGCTAGCAACCATAGCAACCATATCAGAAAAGCACAAAAATTCCATCTCCATTCCTTTTTGGTTCATATTCATAAGCCTTTGATTAGTATGCAAGTTCATGTTTGATAATGGTGTCCAAAGTGATTTGAACGTTGAAGGATGAGCTTCAAAAGCCACACCATGACAAAAAGTGAGCATCTTCGTTCTTTCTTATCGAACATGCGTCGTCCAAACTTTTATATAAGCTAGAAGATCGTAGGTATATAAGACGACGGTTAACACATCTCTACCTGATATAAGGCTACGAGGGCTTACCCTTATAAAGATACGTGAAATTTCCATTGTCCTAAACAACTTCATACGTAGATTGTTCTAAATTCTGTGCAAACTTGAAACGCCAAACCCTTGTAGTTTTAATTGCTTAAATTCTTGAGGGATTGTCCTCTTTCAGTGGACAAGCTGGCTTAATTGTCTGCTAAGTGTTCATTCTAGCACATGCTCGAGAAGTTTCAAATTTCACTGAAAGATTGAGGCACCAGTCAATCAGGGTGAATTCAAGCATGAGAAATTTTGTCCTCAAGGTTGGGTTATGGCTTTTGGTGCTGAAGTTTAATCCAAATGATGCTTAGCTTTTGAAAAATGATGATGTTTATATGAAAAGTGCAGAGGTGCAGCCTTGCTTGGGATTGCTGCGGGATGAGCTGATAGGGTGTGGATTATAGGGTGCAGTTAAATTTAGAGATGTATATGGGTGGAAACGAAGAAGCCCTATTCCATCTGTCTCCGCCACCTATTTCAATTTTACCATCATAAAATTTTTCATTTATTTTTCTCAAAATTGAGACTCATTCCAGTGATGAATTTTTCTCTAAATTTTTAAAGAAATATTAGTTTTTTAAAAAATAATTAATAATCTAGTCACATTTCATAAGTAACATATACGAGCAGCATAATTTATTCTACGAGACTTCAAAAAATATCTTCAACAAACATCTCAAACAAATGAAATATATACATATAAAGCAAGGTGAGGTGAGATCAGGAATGAAGAATATAATTCCCTTTTGATCCCATTTAGCTGACAGGGAGAAATCTCTAGTTAATCTCTATTCGGGTTATTGGGCAAGACAGAAGACCAAATATAATCTCTGTTTGAGACAGATCTCTGTAAGTTAAATAGACATCTCTAGCTAAATTTTGCAGAAGATGAATGGAACGATTGGACGGACAAACTATAAGTGAACCAAATAGTCAAATGTGCAAAACCTATACCATGGCGCCAAGCTATTAGCAAACTTAAATAGGGATTTGCTAAGTGTTTGAGATGTTGGTTTTGTCGGCATGGGATAAGAAAATAAGTTGGTGGATCCAAAGGTTTAAGCATGAGACTTTAGACAGATATATAGATAAGTTGCTTCCTATTGCATAACATAGAAATTTCCCCATCCTTCTAAGAGTATTTGTTAAGCGGCAATTCCACACATCAAATAATAACAAAACTTGGACCATAAGAAACCAGCCTTTATGAAAACTAAGGTAAACCCTTGTCCAACTAGCAGCTCATACATATAAATATGCAACATATTCTGAACAATCTTTCTGGTCTAACATTTTTGGTGTGTTAAAAATTTCCTGAATTCTCAAAATAATTAGCATTTAAGTTTGTTACCTCATTTGCATTACACAAATAAATACCAACAGAAATATTGCTCAAGGCATAGAGGTCTTCCCCAGTCTCGCCCCTGTTAATTGAAGGCTCTTGCTGCCTTTGCTGGAAAATATACAGTGCTCCCTCAAATTTGTTCTAACATAATTTGCACTGCAAAAGAATTTAAGATCAGATATGCATGCATGCTTGCATCTTCTTCAGCAACGGAGAACTCAAAGCCAATGAGTAATACACAACAGAGCTTGGGGTGCCAAAACCCTAAACCCTAAACATAACAAAAGAAGCAACTCTATGCATGCTGAACATTAACAATCACTTCTTGATTAGAAATATACTGCATGCGTTTATTATGTAGTTTCTCCTATTAGTTATGTAACGCCTCAAGCCCACCATTAGCGGGCTTTCTCTTACGGGTTTTCCCTCAAGATTTTTAAAATGCGTCTGCTAAGGAGATGTTTTCATGCTCTTATAAAGAATGTTTTGTTCTCCTCCCTAACCGAGGTGGGATCTCACAATTTAAAATTGAGTTTCGTTAATAGCAATATTTTGTTTAATTTTTATACCCTTTATAAGTACTTTTGAAGTCAATATCAAAACTGTGATCAAAATGGATTGCTATATGAGACTTCGAGCTATAAAATCAATAAACACCCACGTGATATATTGCAATTCTATCATTGTGTTCGTGTCAATAATAATGCAGGAATTTAATCGTTGAGTATTGAATTAGCATGTTAATTGGTGTGTTCCTGAATGCACAAATATTAGAACCATAAAACAGATTCATCTACTCTATATGTTCAGTATAATCACTCACTCCTAGTCTATAATATTTGATAAAATCGATCAAATGAAATATATTTTATGTATATAATGTTTTGAAAGAAGGTGAAATCATCAGCGAAGAATAATGGAAAAATAAATATTACCTTGCATAAAGCCGAAATGAACTAATGCCTTAGACTTGGATCTGTAGCCTATGTGTTTGACTTTTCAATACCCATCTGTTTTGTCCTAACAAGTTGGGGTATTCTTCTTCATAACCATGAATTTCAAGCTTTCCATTTGAGCAATCCTCTGCAAGCTCAGAGTTGCAGCCATGGTCAACAATGGCTGATTGTTTAACTCCTCTCAACCCTTTCTTTACAGCTGTATTTTTATCAACATTCTCGCTATTCATTTCATAAACATCTTCCAAACTACAAGGCTTTGCCACTGCCAAAATATCCACCATCAACCGTTTCTTTTGTTTCCCTTTTCGTCTCCTGTCATTTTTCCTCGACATTCTCGAGCAATCCACCGACCAAATTGGCTGTTTCTCAACATCGAGACATGAATGTGAAGTTGTATTCGTTTGAGGACCCAACATATCAAAAGAAACATCATGGGATATCCCTGATGAATAACAGATTTCTCTGGAATTGTTTGATTCTGTAGCCGCTGATTGAATGACAATGGGATTTTTGTTGTCTGGCTTAAAATCAATCGAGTGGTCATCTTCAGATGATTGAATGACACTACGAGGGGGATGAATTGGTGGCAAAACATCGGTAACACCATGCTTCTGACACAGAAGCAGGTACTTGTCTGGAAATGGCCAGCAATCAAATATGTTCTTTTGACGACAAGAAAGGGTATACTGTCTGCAAACAGATGATCAGAAGCGACATAAAAGCCAAGTCTTGTCCAAAATTGTTAAAAACTAGCTTAGGTAATATAAATAATGGATTCTGAAACAAAGAAAAGAAAAAAAAACACATTTCGATTTTAAATATTAGATTTCGGTCTATAGACTATAATTTCCTTTAACCATGAGCTAAAATCTAACTAAAAAATGATCTAAGACGCTATTAGACCACAGCCCAGTCTATGATATAGATTCTGGTATATCATAGACTGCGCACTGGTACCCCAAACCATTCTCGAAGTGGACCTGACTGCCGTCCAAGATCCCAACAAAGCTGCAATGCGTAAAGAAACCCAACTCGATAGCCCTAACTTCATTGCCCGGAGGATATATATCACTCTGACAAAGAACATGCTTATCATGAGCTGATAGGGGATCAACCTATCGAGGATCCTCGGACTGAAGTAAGGAAGTGAATGTTAGGAATCACAGATCTCCACAATGGTATGATATTGTTCACTTTGAGCATAAGCTCTCATGGCTTTGCTTTACTTTGGGCTTCCCCAAAAGGCCTCATACCAATGGAGATAGTATTTCTCATTTATAAATCCATGATCTTCCACTAAATTAACCAATGTGAGACTCCCAATAATCCTCTCCTCGAACAAAGTACACTATAAGTCTCCCCTGAGGCTTAACCAATGTGGGACTCCCAATAATCCTCAACCGTGAGTACCACAGTGGGCTGTGGTTAATCCTTTTAGTACAGACCCTAACGGATTAGACCATGTTCAAGTGACTATATAGTCTATACTAACAGAGACCACAGTGGACTGTGGTTTATATATATATATATAATTTAAGAAAATGGATAAAGGAAGGAAAACAAACCAGAGTAGCTAGACCAGCTAAGTTTTTCAACTTGCAACGAGCTGAGGAACTTCTTGACCATATGATAACAACAGAAACAATTTATTTCATCGTATTGGCATCCATTTGGATCGTTAAGTTGTGCAATGAAACCAATATTTTTTCAAACAGAGAAAAAAACTAAACAAAATTCCCTCGTTTGATTCCGTTTCTAAGAACAATAAAAGGGGGAAATGTTCATGAAATTTTAAATCTGATAAAGGTTAAATCCCAAAAAATAAAACTCATGCTCAAGATGGAGAGAATAGCAGATGAATGCAGCGTCCAAGAACATAAAATAATGGTAAAATTTACACCTCAGAACTTTAGAATGCAGAATTTCACCTAATCGAGAAACGTTTCGCATAATTTTGTTCGTGATTTTCGTCTGCTGGATTGATCATATTCTTCGTAGCGCCTGTTAACGCCAAATCTTCACATCAGTATGCGAATTCATAACTTTCAACAAACATCTCAGATTGCGGAGCAAAAAAACATAATCAAATTACGAAAAACCACACAGCACTCAGCTAAATGAAAAACGAACAAACAAAAACACAAGAGCGTAAACCTTGACGAACAAATGGCTCATGGAGAGGTTCCCGAGCAACAAAAACCTCATAAAATTACAGCTAATACAATAAATAGTTCAGTTCCGTAAGAATAACGAAAACGGGAAGCATTCCCGATGAAGTAGGGCAGAAATGAAGATCATCGACGAATGCAATGAACAAAAACGACAATCTGCATTGGTATGGAAACGAAATTGTTGAATGTTAGTATTACCTAAGCAATTGGTGAAGTGAGAGAGTGAAATTTTTGGAGAGTGAGAAAGTGGAGCAGGAGATTTTGAGTTGGCGTGTTCGTTCTCGTAGTTTCCAATGGAAACTTTCAAAATTGTTTGCGATGAAGCAGAGGAAACTCTGTCGCCATTTTCGTCTTCTGTGTGATTCTTCAAGCTTCAAGCTTCAATCTTCAACGATGGAGTCTCAGCGGGAGAGATCATTCACCATTCCACACACAACTCAATCATTTCAGATCATTTACCTAATGCACTTTCATTACTTTCATCATTCTTTCCTAATACTTTAATTTTTAATTATATTTATAAAATAAAATAATAAAAAAAAACATAGAAAACACGTAGAAAAGGGAGGGAGGATAATTAAATATTATCTTGATTCTAATAATTTTTTAGAATCCTTTTAAAGAAAAATACTCCTAAAAGTTACTCGAATTTAGATGAATATTTTAAATTTAAAAAATAATTATTTTTATTTACTTTTTTTCCGATCATATTTTAAAAATTTTATAATAGCTATCGAATTTTAATTTAATATTCGTATAAATTTCCGTTGATAATTGTTTAACACTAACTTCACGATCATATTTTTGCATGAACTTCAAGAAAAAAAATCTAATAAAACCAAAACCTTATAAAGTAACCACAAAACCCGTTCTCATGAGAATGTCCATACGACGAGGGAATGGAAAATTACATCACCGTCCCTATCACTTATCTCAATCTTCATAATTTTTTTTTCTTTTTTTGTATTTATCTTAAATGATAATTTCTGTGTATTGAAAAATGTAAATATATTGTAATAAAATATAATAACATTTTATAAGAAATAAAAATAATATATATACATACATACATACATATATATATATATATATATATAAATGCGGTGTCATCTTCCATTAGGTTTGATGCAGCCGCGGGCGGGGGCGGCAAGCCACCATCGTTGCTGCAGCACCATATGAACCATGCGGGCGCAACCGTCCTTGGCCAAAGCCATTATCGCATCCGTATTCCTCCTTACATGAAACGACGGCGTTTTACCATTGGTTTTCAGATGAGCTTGGAGTGAAGTGGGCGTGAGCGATACATGCTAAATTCTGCAGAATGACTTGCATACAATTTTGTTACTTTCAAATTTTTCACTATTCCGATCACAAAATCCAAAAACGCATCGAATGCATGTTCACTAAACTCGATGAAACCGAAAACATGAAACAAAATTTAGATGTGAAGAACCGACCTAATTCTGTATAAAAATGATAATATTGGGGATAAAAGCAATAAATCCCTATGTTTTCATAAGAAAAATTCCATCTCAGCTCGCTTCAAAACACCGGTTACCCTTGTAAAGAATTCGGGTTCGTTTTCCTTTATGTCATCTAGGGTGGCTGACTCATGTTCATCAGCCTGCATCAAAGAATCAAATTTTTCATCGATCATAAAGAGCTACTAATGATTCACATAGGTACTTTAGAACCAAGATGAAATCATTATGGTCCAAAATGGACGTTCAAAGTTGAGGGACCAAAACAAAATGTACATTAAGTATAAGAACGAAAATGAAATAACTACGAGAGTTTGAGAACAAAATAAAATTTAAATCGAATTTTTATTCCACAATTCCTTTTTCCATTGAAAATGAAAACAAGGTAAGGTCGGTTTCACCAATTTACTTGCATAAACAAACAAGTGCAAATGACAGCGTGGGTAGTAAGCGGACCATGGCTGCTTTTTGCACTTTGCAGTAAAATTGGAAATGCTTAGTCAGTTTCACAATAAGACATTGTTAGTTGAACACGACTCTCCACAATGGTATGATATTGTCCACTTTGAGCATGAGCTCTCATGGCTTTGCTTTTGGCTTCCCCAAAAGGCCTCACACCAATAGAGATGTATTCCTTACCTATAAACCCATGATCGATCATCCCTAAATTAGCTAAGGTGAGACTCCCTCCCAACAATCCTCAACAGTTCTTACGATTAATTTCTAGAAATTCATATAACGAGTAAAGCTGAATTACCTCTTTGAACCTCAAAAGAACCAAGTTAGCCACGGATGCTGGTTTTGCTCTGTCCCACCTAATTTGTTCACAAAAAATGTCAGCACCAGAGAAATTGATCTATCAATGCGATTTTATAGAATTCCGAGTAAAATATATGTTTATCTTCCTCAATAAGATATATAAAACCCAAAAGAAATTACATAATTTTAAAAATGGCGATGGTTATAATGTGTTCATGTTCAAAGAAACGAGAAAAAGTGTGGCCCAGATACCTTTTTATTTGAATCCACAACAAATATTATGGCATATTAGGCAACAGTGTAACACCACCTGGAAAGCTATTCATACCTCACAAGCATTAATTCATTAATAGCTCGCCACATTCCCCGTCCAACATCTTTTGCGAATTGGTCTCTTGCGCTTCTTCCATGCCAGAGCTCTTTTGCAACAAACATCACTTCTTCAACATCTACCTACAGTAAATGACACCAGAAGACACAGATACATTATTAGAATGCTAAGAATTGGAATCCAACAACAATAGAATGATAGGTTGTAGTTGACAAAAAAGATGCCATCTATTGATGAGTCATTCAGACATGGAAACTAAAAAGTGAATAACTGGAATAAAAGTACTTCTCACACTCAAACCCATCGTGAACATGTTCAAATCAGAAAACGTCATCACTCCACTTATTGATGATTTTAAATTAACTAGAAACTAGCATGCATCCATGCAAACAAATCCAAAAGAAAACAAAAAAGGACAATGGAAACTTGAAAATAACAAGTACAAAATTTGTGAGATCCCACCTCGACGGGAGAGGGGAACAAATGCCAGCGAGGACGCTAGACCCCAAAAGGAGGTGAATTGTGAGATCTCACATCGGTTAGGGAGGAGAACAAAACATTCTTTATAAGGGTGTGAAAATGTCCCCTAGGCAGACGCATTTTAAAAACCTTGAGGGGAAGCCTGAAAGGGAAAGCCCAAAGAGGCCAATATATGCTAGCGGTGGGTTTGGACCGTTACAAATGGAATAAGAGCTAGACACCAGGTAGTGTGTCAGCGACGACGGTTAGCCCCGAAGGGGGTGGACACTGAGCGGTGTGCCAGCGAGGACGCTAGGCCCCGAAAGTGGGTGGATTGTGAGATCCCACATTGATTGGAGAGGGGAACAAGTGCCAGCGAGAACGCCGGACCCTGAAAGAGGGTGGATTGTGAGATCCCACATTGGTTGGGAAGGAGAACGAAGCATCCTTTAAGGGTGTGGAAACCTCACCCTAGCAAACGCAGAAAGCCCAAAGAGGACAATATCTGCTGGCTGTTACAAAATTAAATAAATCTTCTGATCAAAGGTAAAATTAAATAAATCTTCTGATCAAAGTTTGCACACCTGGACTTGCATGGCAGTACCATACAATGATTCCTCATGCTCAATGAGTCGCTGATGAAGCAATCTATAATGTTCGATGTCCAAATTAACGACAGGCTCTGTTTCCACTTGTAGCCCTGCTAGTTGTGTCACAACATATGAGGCCATTACCTGTCCAAAAATTGCAGGGATGGTGCCTAGAACAGGTATGATGCGAACTCTGAACCCAGGTACTATCTGATATCAGGATAAAATTTCAGAATGTGCATTCACAGAAATATTTTCTTAGTGTAACACCTACCCACTATTGTTCAACACTCGAATATATTCATTCATGGTCAAGTCAAGAATTGTAAAACTTGAAAGCAAGTACATAAAGTAGCCCCAATGGATGCTGGTCTTCACCTGATAATCTGACGGATTTTCGGCTTCTCCACTTGGTCCTTGGAATGGAAGCAGCTTTGCTTTGGGTTTTTCTAAAGAGAATACAACAGGAATGCCCCCTTCAATGCCATAACCCTTCCGCAAACGGTGCCTCACCTACAATTAACAAATAGCCATAACCTAAATTCTCAAAAAGGAGGTTTAAAATGTCGCTGCATTATAATATAATTAACAGGAAAATTGTAAAATGACGTACTAATAAGTAATAGCAAAACACAAGAAAAAGAAGTTATCTACTTATCACGAAAATTGTATTTCAAATGCTTTTAAGAGTTTCACCTACAAAAATTATTCTGTCTTTCACTTACTAAGTGACTCTCTAACCTTCTAATTGATTTCCAAATGTGGGCCAAAATAAATGACCAACTTTCTTCTAGATTAAGAGTTCAATTTAACACATGTTTCATAAACAAAAAACTTCTCTGATGCAGCCTTCTAAAGAAGGAAACTGGCTATTAAAAGATTTAGCTTAAAAAAAATTCTCGGCACATGCAAGAAACATTACAGCTCTAGATAATGGGTCATTTGTTGACTCTCTTAAATCAGCCACGCGAATTCTTGTTGGGTCAGCTCGAGCCCCAGCTCCTGTTGCTGATAATACTTTCAAGCCCCTACGTACACATGCAGCAAGAAGTGATACCTATCACATATGATATACGAAGACGGTTATGGTAAATAACCTCAATAAATAGTGAATTAATGCTTCATTTACATTTCTGAGTCCACTAATTTTCTAAATACCATCATCCTTATTTATCACCTCTATATATCAATTTGGCATCGATATTAAAACCACTGCTAAATATTTAGAACTAAATTAAAAAAAAAAATAAAATAAAAAAAAAAAAAAAAAAAAAAAAGAAGAAGAAGATTTGTTACAGCCTTGCAGATAAATAGTCACCTTTGTATCAATATTGTCAATGCAGTCTAAAACAAAATCAGGTTTCCCAGAAAGAATTTCTTCTTCAGATGTTGCGTCATATAATAGCACTTTTGCTTCTACTTGACACTCCGGAAAGATGGATAGAAAGTGCTCCTTCAGGCACTGAGCTTTTGGGACACCAACATCTGCTCTTGTTGCCACGGCATGTCGATTTAGAGAAGAAAGTGATACCTTTTCAAGCAATTATCAAATGAGTATGCATGCTACAAGAGAGAATATAAATGCATTGTTTTCTTTTTCATACATTTGAATGTACATATAATGTACTGACAATCAATTTATATGACGAACAAGGGGAAGGGGTTCATAACATTCTAAAATACATGAACTATATACAAGTATTTTCCTCAAATTCTCCTCTTTACCTACTGGGAATTGAACCTCTAACCAAGGGTTCGACTAACACTTAGGCCATCCTCTAGGTCAATAGGCTACGAGATTGGTCGGTAACTATATAGAAGTATTATATCAAATATAAAAGCTAATGAAGATGACTGAAGCCTTCTGCAATCATGAGAAGGGAAAAAAAAATCTTTTGCAGATAGAAAGCAGTGGAAGTCAGTAGTTCCAAAAATGAAGTATAATCAAACAGATTGTACAAAAAAAGTCACAATTCTCCTGAAAGATATGTATAAGACCTGGTCAAAGTCAACAAGGAGAAGCCTGCCAACCCCTGATCGTAGAAGCATCATAGCAGCATGACTCCCAACACCACCAAGACCAATTACCACAACATAAGATGCAGTCACATTCTTCTGTGCGCTAAGGCCAAAGAACTGAATGTTCCTAATGACAATAGGCATATAAATAACATGTTAAAAGCAAAGCACATCAATGCTAAACATATGCCTTGATAAGGTAAGGAAAAACCCAAGTTACTTTATTAATCTAAAATTTATTGTGCCCATTAGAGAACCAATTCCTTTATATTCAACTAGGCTTTAGAGACTGAATTAATTACAAAGGTTAACAAACAATATTTACCCAAGGAAGATTAACTACACAAAACTTAAAAAACTAAATAAAACTAATAAAACAAACAATCAAAATAATTACAAATATAACCTAATAATAACACTATATCACACCTGGAACCCAAAAAAACAAAGTAGTGATTTAAATAGTAAAAACTTATTGCATGTTAATATGGGACACTTTCAAGGTGATATACACTCACTTGTTATCATAGCAGCAACAGGGGTTCTAGGATCTCTATCTCAAAATGTCAAACAATTATTGAAGAAAGAGATGAATTTACAAGGTTGCCTATAGATCCTCCATTATATTTTAGGAAGACATGGACGGACAACTATCTTGATGTACTTCTCTCATCCTAGAGAACATTAAGAATTGCTGAAACATGGAAGTACTGCTGGAATCTCGTTTTAAATTCGCTTCACTGAGTTCTAAACTTGATAACATTAAACAGAGTATACCTATCAAGCTGGAGCATAATTAACGATGAGGGTTTCAAAAGACCCTGGATTACATAATTTCCATTCTGAAAAATTGTCAGAATTGGGGGAAATGTGTTTTAGTATATATGGAGATTTAAGGAGAATATTAGTCATTTGTCCTTTAATGTAATTTTATGCACCCCTATGCACATAGTCACAAGTAAATAATCAGAGAACTAATAGAAAGGGACGAATCTTAATGAAAAAACTTGAGACACAAAAAAAAAAATCCAAAAATAATATCAAATCCATCATAATATAACAATTTATGAAAAGCAAATGAAAAAAAATACCTTGTTAGTTGTTCGGAAACAATTTCATCAGTTAGAAGGTCTACATCAGAAATCCCATGACTGGTGCACGCAACAACAGGACTGCCCTTAACAGTGGTCTCAACCATATGTCCATTACCTTCAATAGCCATTATAAGAACTAGCTTATTTTAAATGATTAGTAAAACAAATTCACAGGAAATACTAAAGCAGGAATCATGAATGAGACAACAGAATTATTTGAATGATCGTTTCCTTGTGTCGAAGGAATGGGACTGCTAATTTGATTACTTCAGTATATCGACAAGCTAAAATATTTTCTGACCAACATGGTAGTGGTCTAGGGAGAAAAATTACTGAGAGAACTTAGAGTAGTAATTTCAACAAGAATAGTCGGATGGACTACTATAGTGAGTCTGTTGACTACTAGAGTTGAGTTGAGTCGAGAGAATGGATTTGAAGCACTTTGAGTAATAAAATAAAGATCGACCCCTGCATCCAACCTAGTTTTGGGACTCAAGTCGGGTGTGTCATACTTTTGGGCATAAGTAGTTAAAAAAAAAAAAAAAAAGGCTCTTCAGCAACTCTCATCTTTGGATACAAGTTGTTTAAGAGATCTGACATGTAGGTGGATGGTAGGTTCTATTCTTTCTATTTTCATCAAAATCGAAGCTATGCCACTTTTCAATATGAGGAACCCCAACCCTATTCAAACTCGAGAATTTGGGTGGCTGGTACCTCTACCTCTTGACCCATATAAAAAACAAATGCATGCATTCCCTTCTCTTTCAGAAGTTGTTTAAGAATACCCACAAGACCTTCTCTGGGATTGACTCGAAAAACAATAAAGAAACAAAAAGGAGGAGGAGCACAATCTCAGACCTCGAGGCAGTTTCGCACCACAAAGTGGAATCTGGGAGAGCTCGACCAGAGGGTAAAGACTACAAAGATACATTGTTTACAAAAGAACACTAGTAACTATTTAAATGACTAAACAAAAGTTGGTAACATACCCAACAAGCAAAAGGAGGAGAAAGGAAAAGCAGCCGTTCACATATCATATAATCTTTCAAATGCAATAAGCCAAGGGATGGAGGAAACCTGTGTTCAGTATTCTTGCAACGATTACTTACCACGCAGCTTGGTTGCCTTCGTTTCAGCTTGGTTCGCTAACCGCCTGCAATAATACAAATTATCAAACTACCATCTTAGTCAGCTAGCTTAATTAAACTACTCAGTTTTTCCCCACAGTAGCAATTTAAGCTTCTGAATCCTTCTTTTCATGATAGAGAAGAGGAAACATAGCCAGAGTATCTGTATCATTATTTTCATTTTCCGCGACTATTACTGGTGCTCTAGATAAAGCTTTTGAGTGTGATTAAAGAATACAAAAATGGAATAAACGGCATAATAAAGAAGTGATTCGACTGATAAACTTGCCTGTTAATGAGCTTGAGGATGAAGAAGGTAGAAACAGAACCGAAGAGAGCTCCAGCACCAACCATTGAAAGAGACTTCAATTTTCCCTCCATTTTCCTCTACCCCGCCTCTCCACTTTCCCACTGAGAAGCGGCTTCAGAATGCCCTGCCCTCGTATGACCCCTAAACCGACCGTTCTTCGTTTCCTTTTTTTTTTTTTTTTTTTTTTTTTTTCTCATTTTCTTTTTCTTTTTATTATTACTAATATATCTTAATTTTAAATATCAAACGTCCCCCAATCATTTATTTTCCTTACTAATATTAAATATTTTTTATTTTTTTTTAAGTAAGTTTGATTGAGTTATAACTACCTATTTAGATTGGTCGAATTTGTCGGGTTGACTCAACCAAAAAAATGTCAACCTATAGACCGAACCTATTTTTTACTTATCATTACTCGTTCTAAATGGAATTCAAGTACATCATTAGTGTAGCAATGGTATATCGATGTTCATTAAAAGAAAGATATTTCAGAAAAACCATTATTGTATTAATAGTTCATTGACCGATCATACTCGTTCAAAATTCATTTAAAGTATAGTAGTAGTACATCAATGATCTACCATCACTCATTTAAAGCGTACTGTACATCAATCGTGTATGGTCAGTAAAACGCCACACATATTAAAAATTACAATTTTAAATACTCATCGGTCAACGCTCATTTAAAAATATGACATTAGTATTAAATATATGTCGAGCATAATGTATTAAATAAAGTTGAAATTTTTATTATAAAAAAATTAAAATTGGCCATAATAATTTTTAATTTTTTTTTTATATAGGTAAATGTCGTCACTAATTAATGAGGATTTTTTTAAAATATATTATTAATGATAAAATAATTTTCTTTCTTTTATTTAAATATTTATAAAATTTGAAGCAACAAAATAAAGCTTATTATCTATATTCCGTTCTATCCAAAACATAAATTAAAAGAGAAAATGTTATTTAAAAAATAGTTAGCAATATTTTATTTATTAAGAAAAAATGGAAAATAAATGAAGTTGGAGGAAAGTTTCAAATACTCTCTAGAGTACCCAATATAACGTGGCAGTTGCTGATTTGTCCGTGACGAAGGGTTTTTAAGTCGGCGCGTATGTGTAGCAAAGCCGAACCAACTTACCCGCCGTGTCATTTTTCTAAACGTATAAATCCAAAAATGGGTATTTAATAAATTGCTGATGTAAACAAGGAAATAATTTTCTTTTGCTCTCACCAAACGCTGAACCAACTACGTAGGGCGGCGTTGAAATTTGAACATTGAATTCTCTTCCAAATGCATTTTCTTCAAATTGTCAATTGGATATCGCTCTTGATTCTCTGTGCATCAGCATTTTATTTCTATCGCACAGCCCAAATTTCTCCTTTCCCTCTGAATATGGCTCAAGAATCCTCCAATTCCATTTATGATTTCACTGTCAAGGTATCGTTGAGCTTCATCGCTTTTTAATTTACTCTGTTTGCTTAGAAATCCTTGGTTTTTTATGTCACATGGAAAATCTTCTGTGTCGTTGTTGTTGTTGCTGCGGCTGTTGTTCTTCGTTTCGCTGTTGAAGTGATTTGTTTGTTTAATTCGGTAGATCATCGATTAGTAGTTGTCCTTGATTTTGGAAGTATCTGAATTGTCGGACTTCGAAATATTCGGGATTCTTTTCTTGGCTTTAAATAGCATTGCCGTTCGCTGGCGTAGGTTTCTTTGTTGAGAGGATTTTCATTTTAATTTGTTTTACTTCGAAATATTTGGGATCCTTAGTTTTAACTACAGAATGAGAAGCCTTTGTATTACCTCTCGTTCTTCATTTCATCGACTTTGGCTTCTTTATTGAGGTGATGTTCAGTTTAATCTGTTTTTATTTCGGCAATTTTTTTATTAGTTCGCCACTGACTTTGGATATATCAGACATGTAAGATCCAAATCGAAGTACTAGGGATCCTTTCTGTTTTACAGCTGGTTTTTCATTTCGTTGACTTTGGCTGCTTTATTGAAGTGATTTTCTGTCTAATTCGTTCTGTTAACTTTTTTTTATTCGGGAATATCTGAATTGTAAAATGGTTTTCTTTGCAGGATATTCAAGGGAATGATGTGAACCTTAGTCAATACAGGGGGAAGGTTCTTCTTATAGTGAATGTTGCTTCTCAATGGTAATTTTTATTTTCTCATGGAACTATTTGAATGTTGTCAACTCTTCAAATTCACTCACGAAGATGAAATCATGTGCAAATGTTTAAAGTGAATTAAACAGAACCACCATTATATAAGGTTAGAGAAATCAATAAGTGAAAATGGGTCGAAGACTGAGAAAAATGTCGAACTGTATCATTAATCTTCTTAAGATCTTTGTTGTTTTGCAGTGGTTTAACGCAGTCAAACTACAAGGAGTTAAATGTATTGTATGAAAAATACAAAAATCAAGGTCAGGCTTTAATTCATGGCAACATCAAAACTCATGAAGTTCTATATTTCAAGACTGTGGTTAGTTTAAACAATACTTATCTGAGCAGGTTTCGAGATATTGGCATTTCCTTGCAATCAGTTTGCAGCACAAGAGCCAGGAAGCAATGAGGAGATTCAGGAAACTGTATGCACAAGGTTCAAAGCTGAATTCCCCATATTTGATAAGGTAATCATAATATGATGCAAACTTTAAATAAAGCAAGTTGTCTTTAAATTATCAGGTTTAAACTATAGTGACAATCTACTATGAATATTAAATATCCTGGAGTATTTTTTATATCAAATATTGTAGAATTATTCATTTGTCTCAGCGAAATAATTAATTGAAGCGGGCCAAATCTTCATGGTTATTAGATCACTAAATGCATACAAGTTAGCCAGTTTGCAGCAATAGATTTTGTTTTATAAGGATACTCAATAAGCATATGATTTGAACTTTATTTGCGCAGTAGGACAAGTACTTTCATGCCACAAACACTGGTTACTAGGCATTTGTTTGTCCAATTATGGGAACAGTTAGGATGAGTTTGGTACTCTTGAATCGTTGAAAAGTGCTTTTAGCGAATTAAGATTTCCTTAACTTTTTTTTTTTTTTTTTTTTTTTTTCACTTTTTAAAAACTATTCCAAAAGATTCTTCTAAACCTGCTTCTAATGTGGTTTTGTTAGGTTGAGGTTAACGGGAAGAATGCAGCACCCATTTATAGGTTCCTGAAATCACAAAAGGGTGGAATATTTGGGGATGGCATCAAATGGAACTTCACAAAGTTCTTGGTGAACAAAGAAGGGAAGGTGGTTGATAGATATGCTCCTACCACCTCGCCTTTCAAGATTGAGGTTAGTACATTTTCCTCTGATCAACTTTATATAGATGAAGACTATATGAAGAGCCTTATTTTATGTTTCTTCCTCATTCTGCAGAAAGATATCCAGAATCTGTTGCAATCTGCTTGAAAAACAAGGTCAGGAACCATACCCACCCAATAAATTCCAACAGTGCTTATTTTTAGTACTCTTTCGTTGTTATGTGAATGCACTTATGAATGTTTGTATGAACCGGTTTGTATTTTCTCTAGACCTTGCATGTAAGTTATGCCGTGAAGTTTGAATTCATTGACGCTTCTTGTCCATTTGATCATATGTAAAATTGAATTGTGTGATTACATCAAGCTCTTTTTTCTTCCCCCAACACCAACCGGTGTCTTAGCCACACACAAGAATTTCTTTCTTTGTTTGTGTGAAATCTTATGTCAACTTAAGCATACTTGAACTAATTAAGATATGCACCCTTCAACAAAAAATTGGGAGTTCGAATCTCCGTATTGACATGTTGAACTTAAGAAAACCCTTTGTGAAGTCTTATGCTACATATACCACATGAAAATAAGCTCTCCCTATTGCATTACATGAACAGAAATTTCATGTAATGCATTATACCAAAACTTCACATTTGGTAAATTAACCCAATAATTTAGAAGACACTTAGTAACACAGTCCATGAACATAAATTTTCCAACTTAACCATCATTGAAGCTTAAAATTAATTACGTGCCAAATCACAACTTCTCAACATAAAACGCCAAGGCCTAAGAGCTTGGAAAAGCTCAAATATGGTTTGAAGTATCAAAGTAAAATACCGATAGCATTTATTAGACTGCCTTAATACAGGAAGTTTCCAGAAGTTGGCCCAATCAACCTAATTATTCGGAACTTGGAACGAATTGCTTTTTATAATCACTTCTTCATAATAATCTAAAATTAGAGTCCATTTTAATTAACATATTAATGCACACGTCAGTTCATTGTCGACCACTTTTACCATTTCTATAAATTGAATGTTGAGTAAAAAAGTTTAGATTCCAATTTTATGGACATAAAAGTTTATGGTAAAAAATTTTAAAAAAGAAACTTTCTTAACAATAATAAAATCTCAAAAGGTTAGTGCCTTCTCTTTTCCTTTTTCTTTTTAAAAGTTTGGTCACCTGTTACTTAAAAAAAATCTAAAAATACAATCGTTATCTAGTGAACACAAAAAATTAATAACAAAAGACATCATTAGCTCAGAATCTTTCGATTCATACAAACATTTTTTCTTCTATGGCATTCAAGCCGCGAAGGGAGACTAGAAATCATAAGCAGGGACGACATGTTCCCTGGTCTCGATCCTATTTTCGAGTCGTTGAATAGCATAAAAGAGATTATACCATCTACAACTCAAAATAAAAACCCAAGAACTTCCCTAGTCAGACATTGGAATAACAAAGAATGAACATTTCTCCCTTGCTTTCCATTGACAAAACCTGATAGTTAGTAAAGTCAGTGTCAGTTACCTTCAGAAATGGGGTCAAAACAGAAAAAAGAGAGCCAAAGTTGATGATGGGTTAATTTAACACTGTTAGTTACCTCAGCATATGCAAAAAGGTCAGTGAAAGAGACTTGGGGTGTTGGGTTGGGTGTTATGGAAGCTAACCTCTCAAAGAGTCAAACCCACTGCATAAAAACCATCAACTACTGCTTAAACCAACCAAATCAAAAAACAAGAAATAGATTTGATGAACTTATTCATATTATTATCATAAATTTATTCCCAATTTTACAAAAAGAACTACATATTTTACAAAATATATCTTAGTCAGACTCATTTTGGGGTATGGTTAATCTCAAACCTGATACATTCTTCATCTTCTTCTTCTTCTTCATAAGTCAGACTCATCAAACAACCCGTCATTCATTCGTTCCATCTTTACTCGGACGCGTGCCAAGTCGGTTCACCATAAGGCTAAAGGTTACTAGTGCAAAAGATGCATTCCTTTTTCTCTGCCAAATCTAGTGATGATGCTTCTTAGTTGCATAATCTAACAGTACATGCCACTGCCTGAGCCCAAAATTTGAGCCTTGCCTTAACATCTTCTGGATGATCACCTATATGACCAAACATCACCAAAAATTCAGAACCATTCCTTTAAAAGGTATAAAAAAAATTGTGATCTAGAGAAAAGAAGGACAAATACAAACTGGAATCCTATGCATTATAACCATATGGTTTGTATCTGATAAGCTTTAAGTTATAAGTTAGAGAGCATATTAGTCTTTTGTTCTTGAAAAACTTGCAGATAAAACAGGTAAAATTGAGAATCCCCACGGAATTCAAAGTGATAAGCACAGGTTAGAGTGAAGACAAATCGAAAACTTTTGCCTCCACCCCACCAGTAAGGAACAAAAACCTAAACAGACACTAAATCTGTCAGTTTTCATACTTATCCATTCTATTTTAGAGTTCTAACTATTGGAAAAACTCCATTCTAGTCACTAAATTTCAACAGTCATCACCTCATTCTCGATTCAAACTGCTTACAAATCATAAACGAGCTACAGAATCCAGATGAACAGAAATGTACGAGAAAAAGAAACAAATCCAGTTCCAAAATCAAGATCCAACAGAAAAGAGCCACTAACCAGGACTGGAGATCTTCCAATTCGCAATCGGACTCGACACTGACGAACACGAATCCAACGCCGTCGAGCTCTCCGGCGACTTCTGGTGCTCGTCCATGTACTTTTGGCTCATGGAATAACAGAGCTCCAACGCCGGCAAAGTGTTGCAGAGCTCCGGAATCTCATCGTAACTGAAACCAAACCCTAGATCCACACACCCTTTAAGCTCATCCAGATCCTCATCCGTCAAGCTCTTCGTCCTCATCAACTCATCCTCATCCTCCACAAACCCCTCAAGCAAAACATGATTCTTCTTCTTCTTCTTCTTCATCTTCTTCGTCAAATTTTCCATCCCCATTTGAACCGACTCGTCCAAATCCGAATCCGACCCGATTTCCTCACCCTCTTCAATGGAGGAATCCTCATCTGGGTCTTCTCGAACTTCATTCACAGAAGAAACCCACAATTCAGATTCGCTGAAGAAACCACTTCCCATTTTTTTCTCGTTTCTCAAACTCGCCTCTCGTTCTGTAAAACGTGTCCGCGGCAGAGTTGGAGAAATGGGTCTCCGTTTATAAAGCGAGTGAATAGAAAAAGCGGCTTTTTTTTTATAATTATTTTTTTCTGTTTTCTATTTCATGCATGTATGGGGTTATAGCATGGATGATAGTATGTACATACATGACATGATGACGTGGATAGGGACAGCTGTTCCTAGAAGGTGGGATGATGACAAAAAACAGAGGTGGGGACACGTGATAGTCATGTGGGGACAGGAGATTCCATCAATCGGAGAACGACAACGTGGGATGTGGGGCCCCGTCTTCCGACAAGTGGTGTTTGGTGTTGATCCCTTCCTACGTGTATGTACATCCACATCCACATATTATACAAATACAAAATAAATATTTTTCTCTTTTTTTCTCTCTAAATTATATAAAAAAAAAAAAAATGTTGCAATAACGACGTGTTAATGATTAAAATATTTATCTTTTCATTGATAATTTGTAATATTTATTTTTAATGTGAGACTTAATTTACCGCGGTTCGTCAGTGGTTTGGTCAATTTTTTATAAGCGGTTATTATTAATACGTGGTGTTTTGATCGTCAGAGCTACTACCACGGTAGCACGGGTATTTTAAATTATATATATAATATATATATATGGAAAAGGTTAAATAAAAGTTAAAAGATTGTTTTAATACTCTTCATAAAATGGTTAAGGATAAATAGGAATTTAATATTTATCCATTAAAAATGAAACTAACCTAATACTAATTTTGGAATAAAATTGGATAAATCTAGACCATTTCTGGCACGTGCCGACTGACACGTGGGGATGCAACTAGATTTTTGTTCTGTTTTTTTTTCCCTTTCCTTGTCATGTCGGTCGTTCCTTCCCATATGGTCTTTAAAATATATATTGTGGTTTGGAAAAAGTTTTATTTCTTTTTATTTCTTTTTACTTTTACACTTAAAAACAAATTAGTTTTTTCATAAAGGTTTCCCCACACCCCAAAAAGACAAATAATAATAATAATGATAATAATAATAATAAAACATGTCAAAATATATTCATAGTTGTATATTAATTAAAAAAAATAAAACCTTAGAAATCATATTCATTTTTTAATCTTTTTAAAGTTACCTCAATTAATTATAATATATATTATAATATACACACGTATATATTTGAATATGGTGCTTGCCACATAGGTTTCGATGATTTCCATTAGGGTTAGGACAACGAGATCACAAGAAGAGGGGGATTCTAGACGTGGTCGTTGTTCAAGACCGATTAGGGACTTGGGCTTTGACCAATGTTTCTCTTCTTTTGTGAGATCCCACATCGGTTAGAAACGAGAATGAAACATTTTCTTATACGGAAACTTCTCCCTAACAGACGCGTTTTAAAACCATTAGGCTGATAACAATATATAACAGGACAAAGTGGACAGTATCTACTACGTTGGGCTTGAGTTGTTACAAATCGTATCAGAGCCCAACATCAATTGGAGAAAATAACGAAACATCTCTTATAAGGGTATAAAAACCTCTCACTAGTAGACGCGTTTTAAAATTATAAGGCTGACGACGATACGTAACAGGTCAAAGCGGACAACATCTACTAGCGGTAGACTTGAGGTGTTACATCTTTCATTTAATCCGTAGTCTGACTCACTTAGCGTTTACCTATTGTACTCTATGTTGAATATTTCAGCCTCATATAGTCCTCGATTCTTTTGTGCACGTCCTTGTCCTTATGATACAATTCCATTCCTAACGATAAGAATAAAGTAAGATAAGTATTGATTATCGAATAATAACAAAAACGAGAACGATAAATTAAAAAATAATAATAATAAGGAATGAAAATGAAAACTCATATCCATAAAAGGGGCATTTTGGGAATTATGATTTGTTACAAGACTTTAGCAAGGTTCATAGACACCATAATTTTCTTGTGGCTGTGGGTCAATCGTTGTGTCTATGATACTCCAACTATAATAATAATATTCCAAGAATCTTTTATTTTATTTTATTTTAATTTTTATTCAGCCAAATCCATCATTTTCTGATTTAAATGACCGAATTGCCCACAAAATCTGGCACTACCTGCGTATTTGATGTCTCCACTCCACGTTTCTCAGACGACATTATTTAATTAAAATTTAAATTATTATTTTAATAAAATTAAAATTAAAAAATATTTAACCAAACCCGAGTCTCGACCAATATTTTTGAATAGAATATTCAAATTTGATGAAAAAACCTAGAAATGGGTTTCGATCTCGAACCATTTTTGTGTAATTTATAATTGGGACGTTAAAAAAAAACCTGTTTCTCGTTTTGTTCTCTTAATATATTAATTTGAGATTGTATTCAGATTAAAATGAGACCCGAGAAAACTCGTATCCCTGTGCACGAGACTTTACAACTTAAACTCGAGCGCGAAAATTTTATTTGAAAGTTATTTTCGTAATCATTATTGGGAAAATAGTGGGAGATAAAAAGTTGAGAGAGAGTTCATTGGGCAAATAATTATACCTAAGGAATCAGAGTGCTTTTTATGTTAAAAAGAGACCATTTTCAAACCATACAATTTTTGGGCATGAATGTGTCCATGTCATGAGACACAAGAAAGATATGCTTGGGTGCTACTGCAACGTTTGAACTCAATATGAGTAAAGTGTATCTGATCGAGTTACCTTTAACTTTTTATATGCTTTATACAGAGCACATCGTGCTACGTGGGACAACCACAAGAAAGAGATCGGCACTTCATCGTTTGAATTATCAAGTTTCATAAGAAAGTGGATAAAATAATTTATGACAACATGAAGACGCCAACTGAATAGCTTTAAGGGATAATACCCTGTATTTCTCGAGCAACTTTTTTATGTACTAGATGAGTAATTTATTTAACCGTTATCAGGGTCGATAGTCGAGCCAAATGTGTTTAATTGGCCCAGAGAAACTCCACTTGTACTTAAATGCTTTGCTTCAAACTGAGAGCACATTGCATGCTTGCTTAAGTTTGAATGTTCTATCGAAATATTCAAGTTTGATCGAGAACGAGTTTTACTCTCCAAGGCTCGACCTTCAAAGTTAGTCTTTGATTTCTTCTCCTCCTCCAAGAGTCGTGTAAGCCACTTGTGATAGAGCTAATACATCATTTGGTATAAAGAGTTTTCTTGATGCCTCCGTTTTCGTATAAATGAGAAGAAACTTTGTCTCGAGAAAAAAAAATTATCTAGATGAGGAACATGAATTGTCCACTTTGCCCCGTCATTAGCCTTACCGTTTTAAAATGCATTTGTTAAATAGAGGTTTCCACATCCTTATAAGAATGTTTTGTTCCCCTGTCGAACAGATGTAGAATCTCACAATAACACAACTATTCTTCTCGTCATCAAACTCTACAAACGGTCGTTGTCTTCAAATTTTGCAAGAACGACCGAAGAGAAAGTGCAATATCGAAAATGGGTCCAATACAGTTCATTGTTATTCGCAACTAGTTTGATCTGGTTCAACATAGTTCGGTGATTTTCGATCTGATTCAATGAATTTTTCTCTAATTTTCGACTCGGTTGGGTTGATTCTTTCGTCTAAATTTACTTTCTCACTAAATTATAATTTAATTTGGATGAATTTGCTTCAATTTTATATGGTTTAAGGCCATTAATGGTCCTATTGATGACGTGGATTGTGTAGGCTTAGTTAAATTGTAAGTGGTCCCCCTCAGCCGAATGCTTTTCCAGCCTTTTCCCCATATTCACATGTATGGATGGATGATGAATAAAGACTATGTCCACCGCATCCATCATGCATGGATGTATGTATGTATGAGTGATTCACGATATAGCCACGTAATCACTAAGGGGCAGGAATCCAGTACGACAGTTACAGGCTAACAACCCACGTGGCCTGTCACTATCGGTCAATAAAATTTCCTTCCTCCGGAGACAAATAAAAAAAAAAAAAAAAACTCATATTTCTTTATAACTTATATGGAGCGACATTTTTGGTTAGATGGGACCCACCACCTTGTGGGACCCATTTTGGGTTTTCTTACAAAATTATTTTTAATTGTAAATTAATTTCCAGCTGTAAAAGTTCTTAATTTCTTGATTTTATATGATATTATACTATTTACCAAATGAACAAATATATTATTTACACATCGCCGGAGTTCTAGACAGTTCGTCCTCGTCGCCGGAATCCGTTCGACTTGCTCGGGTGAGTACATTGGTTATACCTTCATTCTTGGAATTTAAGAACTGGAGTTCTTCTCTTAGAAAATTTTAGTCGGCTTGCTCTCTGAAAGAATCATAGTGTTTTCTATTATGTGGGAACTTAATCCCTCAAGGTTTTCTGAGCGAGTTAATGTCGGAGATGTTATGAATCTAGTGTTCGCTCTGTTTAGGGCTTACGTTTCTTTGATGGTAATATTCTGTGTTCTGTTAATAATCTTATTTCCAGATGTGTTTAGAAAACAGTTTCCACGTATTTTCCAGAATTCTGTCATCTATACAGATTTGTGAAATAAGAACAGTATGAAATTTTCGTCCACTGACATAACATTGTATAAGAGCTGATGGTGTTTCATTCAAAAACTCAAAAAAACATAGTCAATTCGATAATCTGAGTGTTGTGGTGTGGTGGTAATGATAAACTCAATCATATTCAACCGAAGTTTGTTAGCTGGGTAATTACATCTGTTCCTGTTTGTTATTAGTGCTGTAACAAGAGAATGGTACATATGTATTTTCAACTGAGATTGCTTATGAGACATGAAATATAGGCTCATATCTCGGTGGATGTAGATCAATTATTATGTTGAACCACTTGAAAATCTTGTGCGTTACTCTGCTGTTTCTTTTCTTTTTCTTAATCTTTTTTATTGTTCCTTCTTTTTTCTGGTTAAATTGCTATTCATTTATGCTTATGATAGACTTCCATTATACTTGACCTTTGTAAGAAGAGGGGAGAGGCGACAAGTGATGTTGAAATATGTTAAATGGATAGCTTATCCTTCTTTTCTTTTGCATGGGCCTCATAAACACACCACTCCGTATCTAGCTCTGATACCATTTGTAACAGCCCAAGCCCACCACTAGCAAATATTGTCCTCTTTCGGCTTTTCCTTTTGTTGTTTCCCTGAAGGTTTTTAAAAGGCGTCTGCTGTAGAGAGATTTTCACCCCTTTGATAAAGAATGCTTCGTTACCCTCTCCTATCAATGTGGGATCTCTCAGTTAGATAGGAAAGTTAGTTAGGATGTAAGCTTGGTGTAAACAAGGAGAAATAGTGAGAATGCAGAAATTGGGACGTTAGAGGAGTCACTAGGCCAACTGAAATACAATCTGTTGTACTCTGATTATGCAATTAAACCTAAGGCCACGGTTGATTTTTTTATTTTTGCGAAAGGTTAAGAAACTGAAAACAAGGAAAAGTAATAGAGTTGTAAAATTATATCATCTTAATCTTTAACTCTTTGTCCATTGCGCTGCATTTCAGCGTTGCCATGCTGAATCTGTCTTTTTGACTTTATGCAGGGACAAGTCCAGGATCACACTGTCGATTACACAACTTGAGGAAGATCCACTTTTGGAAACATTGGATAAAGTTATATGGCAGGTTTGTGAAACAACATTGTACCCAACCCCAAGCCCAGGCCACTGCTTGCAAATATTGTCCTCTTTGGACTTTCCCTTCTGAACTTCCCTTCAAGGTTTTAAAACACATCTTCTAAGGAGAGGTTTCTACACCCTTGTAAAGAATGTTTCGTTCCTCTCCAACCGATGTGGGATCTCACATTTTACTGCAGCCACTTTCCCATTTGAAAAGAAGTTCACTCTCCTTGTTCGTGCTGGAAATTTGGTAGTTCTCTCTCCTTCTCACACGCATATGGACATGCACAGATACTAATCCTTGTATCTGAATTTAGGTTCAAGAAATACAACTGACAACATCACTCGATCAGGAAGGTCTAAAAAGGGCATTGCAGCGGGTATTGCAACGCGTCCCATGATTTCAAATCAGAACACCTTGTTCGATTTTGTATGAAGCTGTCTGTAAACAAGATGCTGTCAATTCAGTTGTTTCCAGTAAGTTGTATATTTTGTCTGCTTTGTTCAGCTATTCTAATTGTTACAGGTCTTGTAAGCATGGTTGCTCGGTCATTGTCTGACAGCGCTCTGCTTGGAAGATTTGTAGTCTCTGTTTTTCATAGGCAATATAATAGTGGGTAAAGTTCAATTAACCATAGTTTCTATTTGATTTCTTCCTTTATAAGTTTCATTATCCTTAGAAACCGATAGATTTTATCTTATCAAACATCATTATTTGTTGAAAATAGATCATTCATGGAGTCTAATTTGGCCCATGAGCATCTCTCTTCGTACATCTCATGTCACTATGGAGGAGACATGAGCACGAAAATAGATCTTAACAAAGATCAATATCGTCCTCAGGTTTCATACCAGTATTCGACCCTTAAAAAAAAAGAACTTCGTATTGAACATCAACTTAATAACACGATGCACCAAAAAGGAAAAAAAAAAAAAAAGTAAAAAGGAGCTAGCCCATCAACATCAATTGATGTAGCTTATTGTTGAATACAAAATCCTTATGATTTGGTACCACATAATGAACTAATAGTTAGCTGCAATAAGTATGAACAAAATATGATCAGCCAACATACTCATACAAAAGCATGTATTTTGTGTATGAAAAAAGGGTTGGCTGCTGGTAATATACTCAAAACAAATGATTATATTGTTGCCCTAAACAGTTTCTCTTATCTTCCACAACTTTTATGATATAAAAGGGAGAGGGAAACATCTATTTTTAGCAAGCCTAGCTTCCAAAAGCATCTACACTTCTGGTGGCCTAAAACTTTCTCTCTTCTTCTTTCTTCATATATTTTACAATGTCAGCTGTGGTTGGTTCTCTCTCAACCAAGAACGTTAAGTTCAACCCTCAAGTAGGGGAGGAAGAGCTCGGTAAGTCTATGAACGATCGAGAAGGAGAAGAGATTATTGAAGAAGACGAAGATGACAAACTTAAGCCTGAGGGAGAAGTCGATCTCGGTCCTCGGTTCTCTATCAAGGAACAACTCGAGAAAGATAAGGTAAGTTCGTAAGATTGAGTTTGATATGACTTTTTAACAATACTTTTGTTGATCCATCATAGCTTTGGTTTTGTTTTTCTAGGATGATGAAAGCTTGAGAAAATGGAAGGAACAGTTGTTGGGTAGTGTTGATCTCTCTGCCATTGGAGGTGAACATGAATTTCTTCTTTGTGTTGATGCTATTTAATTTTAAGAACAACCATATCTATTCGAATGGATCTCTGAAGCGGATTCCTTGAATTCTTATAGATATAACCAACATATCTGAACAACATCATTATTGAAATCACTGACCATATATCTAATATTGATCATAATTTATAAGAACATTTTATAGTCAAAGTAAGATTGAGACGGGTTAAAGGTTTACTCGACGTCACGTATCCCGAGAAAGCCTACCCGCTGTTGACTTATGATATGATCAAAGGATGAATGATGTGTTTTGGTGAAGCAGAAAGCAAAGAAGCAGAAGTGAAAATCCAGAGCCTAACAATCCAATGTCCAGGGCGAGCAGATCTTGTGCTGCCATTGCCATTTACCAAAACTTCCAAGAGCAACAGCCTCTTCGCCATCAAGGAAGGCTCCCGATACCGACTCCGATTCAGTTTCGTTGTCGTTGGGAACATCGTCTCCGGTCTCAAGTACACGAACACTGTCTGGAAGACTGGCGTGAGAGGTTTGTTTCCATATAAGTTGAAAAAGTTGAGAACTTTTTACATCTGTTTTTGTTTGATGGGTTGAATTTTGTTTTGACAGTGGATCACACCAAGAAAATGCTGGGAACATTCAGTCCTCAAAAGGATCCATATGTGTATGAAATGGAAGAAGAAGTCACACCGTCTGGAATGTTTGCGAGAGGCTCTTATTCTGCAAGAACAAAGGTAAAAAACCAGACAAAACATTCGTAGATTTTAAAACACAGCAGTAAATCAGCGTAGTTTTCTGAGGACAAAATTGATCAAACTGTTCTTGATTGTTCTTGTTTTGTCCCAGTTTGTGGATGATGATGGGAAGTGCTTCTTGGATGTGAGCTACCACTTTGAAATCCAAAAGAATTGGGCAACACCCTCTTGAGATATTGTTGCAAAGGGAGAAGCTTTGGGTTTGGATAATGCTTCAATTGAAAGGCTCAACTTATTGTGTTACTTTTTGCTGTAATCCAATAGGGATTTGTGTATCACTTTTGTTCATTCAATATATATTTTAGCCGACGAACTTACCTTTCGGTATCGGTGCATACACATTGGTTACTTCAATCAATATCTCAACGTTATTGGTTAATAGCTAAGTAAAGGTGCTACAAATATTTAAATCATAATCAACATGTGCTTATAGTTTTTTAGTACAATTAATTTTCGGGAAACTCGAATGTTCAAAGTTTCTTCTCAAAAAGTATGAAACAATATATATATTTTTGATATGATTCAACAATTTTTCGAGAATTAGTGTGTAATTATAGCCATAAACTCTTTTGAGCTTTTTTTTTTTTTCTTTCCAACTCAAGCCGTTTTTATTATATAAGAGACTCAACTTATTGATTGAATTATTCGGGTCATTTATTCAGATTTTTTGTTTTAAGAGTTGCAAAGGAACGAATATCCAATGAAATGTATAAATATTGTATCATAAGTAAAAAAAAAAAAAAAAGGACCGGTTAAATTTGAGCTAATTCAGTACAGACTCAAACTAATTTTAGACGAACTTATGAATCAACCGAACTCATAGATTGATTGGTTTTTCGAGTTACCAGGTTCTTTCAATACCTCTAACCTTTTTATCTCGTCTTTTTATTCCTTCTAAGTTTATTTTTTTATTAGGCCATTGTCATTCATAGAGTAACGCCAAAAAGAAAGAAAAGTTTCAAAACTTTATATGATATCATCATTCTTACAAACGAAATTATATTTGCATCAAATCGACATTATTATGTCGGAACCGTTAAATAATCTTTATTAAAGGAGATTATTAGAGGTTTAACATTCAATTTAGTTAGTTTAGTGGTTGAATAAAATGATTGTGTGGGTTGCTTAAAGCTTAATTATTAAAGAGAGGTTGATATGGGAGAAGGCAGGCCCTCCCAACATGTGCTTCAGTGATCTTGTTTTTGCTTAACTCTTACTCTAAACCCAAGTCTTTTCATTCTCTTCTTCTATCTTTTTGCTTCTTTCCTAATCTCAATTGTGTTTTGGAAACATTTCAAGTTTGGGTATCAACCTCCCTTTAATCATCTCTACTGTTTCAATCTGATTAATGTTCGATTAACAAACGAAGTTAAGTGTTATTTACTCCTCGTAATACCAACTTTCATCGATTCTATTTGAGATAGCAATTTCAAAATTTAGCATCTCCGACCATAACTCAACTTTAGCATAAAGTGCTGTCAATGATTCGTTAAAGATCTTATGTCTAAGGCTTATGGTTTTAAATCTTCTCGATAAAATTTATTGAATCATACTACGATTTCGAACATCCCTGCAGACCTAATAATCTGCCCCAAAGGAACCCTGTTTGGAGCATTGAACGATCATCAATTCAGCTGGATATAGAACCTGCCATCTTACAGAGCTATTAACTAAGAAACAAACTTCAGATGATGATGACATTTTATTTGTGGATGTTATCTGCTTGAGATGGTGGCATCAGCAGACTGATTGAACTTCATTGTTTCATCTCTCTGCCTCCAAGCAGTAGAGCATTGTAAGGACAGAATGTTCTACAATGGCTGTGGGCGTGCTTGGACTATATAAATCTCGTCGCCTACGACGCAGCCTTCAACATCCTGGGGGCAGCCAAATTTGCGTTCCAAGAAGAAGCCGACAGCACAAAGACGTTGACCGAACTGCTCACGAAATTTCGGGTCAACAGACAGTGGTTTCTTGCTGTAATCTACAGTCAAATGTGCCACTTCTCCATCAGCAGGGCCGGCAGCAAGAACGCGTAGTTCTTCACTGAAGTTTGCAAAGGCCAGTGTTTGCACTAGACCATCAAACTTCCCAGATGAGAGACGCCAGGGCGTGCCACGAGTGCCAGAAGCCAGAGTTTCACCGAGGCCACAGGCAATCTCAGCCTCAACAGATTTGTCATTTTGGTCGGTTGGGCTGAACGTGTGTAGGACAAATGATAAGTCAGGAGAAAGCATTTCTTGCACCAGTACTGCCATTAAAGCATCCTTCTGAGGTACCCCAGCAGCTCGTCTGCTTAGAACTGCTCTACGAGTGTACAACGACGCCCATACTTTGCAAACAGCATTCCCAAAAGCAATTGGATTTCTCAAATTTACATTTGGAATTGAATCGTAAAGTCCAGCAGCGGACATCCCAGCCAAATCCTCGACATTCGCACTAGAACGGACGATTAAGCGTGCATCTTTAGGAAATATTGTCTCCAAATTATCAATTATGTCTTTTGTCAATTGCAGAGAGGACACCAACTCCTGGAGTTGTTTGCAGAGTTCATCTAGTTCCACTCCGACTTTGGCTGTTTCTATTTGTTCCAAAATCGATTTGAACGCTTCCAAGGAATTGTTCTGAGAAAGTGCCAATTCCATAGAACCAAATGGAATCACTGCACCTGCAGGAACTCGAAACGTAGCTGGAATCTGTAGATTCGTAAAACCTGCCAACAAAATTCATTCCTCATGGTTGGTTACGTGTCGATACGTGTGCTGGAATTAAGAGCATCCTTTCAGTGTGATACGTTTAAAGCATAATTTGAGTATGAACATTCTTGTGAAACGCGTTTGGAGTCTTCTAAAGGCTTCGAGAACCAATTAAAAATCAAATATAAACATCAATGGCCATCACTTGCAGATTTTTGTTGAGGGAAAAGATTAGATCCAAAATGTACCTTCATCAGAGATAGCAGCCAAAGAAGCCAAACGACCACAAGATGCAGCTTTTGCTCCTGCAATTTGAGCATCTGCATCAGCAAGTGGTACCACTCCAGAGGAAATTCCCTATATCAAAATTCAACCGTCACTCCAGAGGAAACAAGTTCTGGGGATCTTTTAACTAAGGAAGAAATGTCCATATGTGATGTCATTGAGGGATGATTTGACTACCTTTTTCGAGTAGGGAGCTCCCGAGGCACGTAACAAGGGGTCTTGCTCACTGGACTTTTGAAAATCAAGCACATATTCGTCTGGAGCAGTTTTGACAGGAAAATTATCAGTGCTACCATCTGATGAAAGAGATATATGAACTGCAGATGCCGACGCGTCCATCCTACACGTCCCATTAAACAAAACCCCACAACTCCCAAGAATAAGAACATGAACCAAAAACGATACGTAGGGGAGGAAGAGTAAAGAATATAGACATGTACGACCTCACGTAATTCCCGAGAAGTGTTCGTAGAAAAGAAATTCTCTCGTCGTCTTCACATGTCACAAATACAACTTTTTCCTACGAAGCCCACACACAGTTTCGTTAATACTGCCCGCCCAGCAGCTTTAAGAAAGACACTATTTTAGAGAGACTGCACTTACTTGTCGAGCCCTGACACCAAGATGAGATAAATGAGGTAATTCCTGTAGTAGCACAACTCCTTTTATGTTACTCCCAGCAGCTGTTACCTGCAAATCATCAACATTAACAACAGATGAAGAACAATAACGGCACCATAGATAGGGAGAGTGATAGGGTATATTTTAGCTTCAAACCTCTTCATCACCATCAGCTTTGTTAACCATAAGTATAACAGGTCCTTCTATGGATGTTGGAAGAGACCCTGGGACGATCCTCTCAACCTGAAGGCACACTCACAATTACAGATGCACAATGCTAAATTTCTAACAAGTACTCCATGTACCTTTGAATACTATTTCGGTTGCTTACGGCGCTAATTTGCATACGCAGTTCAATCTTTGTTTTAGAGCGAAACATAGCATAGGCAGCTTAATCATCAAGAGCGTTTTTTTACGTGAGGATAATGTACATTATAGTTACAGACTCTACTCTTATCTAAAAAAAGGGGCTCATATCAGACCTAGCGAATAATTACAGAAATTGTTCGTTAGCGACACCCAAAAAGAAACATGGAACCTGGCGTGGCCTCTAAGACTCTCTAAAGATTCTGTTATTTTTCTCTAAAGTTTACATATGGTTACATGCAATTTCCAGCTTAAGTAAGTTGTGGGTTTTAATGTGTTAATATGATGAGATAGATTGCAATGTTTGTGATGAGCCTCGCTTAACTTCTTTATGAACTTCCTCTTTACTTCAATGCTTAATTGTTGTAAAACAAATAAATAGAAGAGCACCTGAACAAATGTTCCGACGACAGATCCGGGCACTAGAACATCCCAACCCTGCGATCCAAGTACGCTTCTGACTGCTTTCGAAAGAATAGTGCAAAGCTTCGATACCTGAAAAATTACACTAGAGTTTCCCAACAGGATTCAGCATCAACCCTTGGTCTACAAACAGTAATAAAGAAGAATAAAATAAAATTACGAAAATCATTATACCTAGCACGAATTTCAGCTTCAGCATACGTTCTCACGCTGTTCTCAGGGATCCCAAATGCTTTTCCAAGCACCTGAAATGAAGGCCAATCGAAGATTCGGTAGAATGTTACGAACTATCGCACTAAAATATTAAAAAGAACGATTAGAAGAACCATATAAACCTTTATAGAAGTCTATGACAAAGATTGGATTTAAAATGGTGATATTCCACAGAAACTACAGCTACTTGGAAATTTCTGGTTGCCCACAAAACCACAAAGGATATTGGTTGAATTCATTGTTCATGAACTTACCATCTAACTGAGTAGTTCTTGTGGTATTTATGAATAATAGATGTATTTATACCTGAACTTTCTCAGGGAATATTTGAAGAAGTGCTTCGGAATATTCTTCGGTCAGCCTCCTTGTTCTATCAAGAGTAGCCTTAAGCCTTAATCCCCAAATCTTTTGGCCATCTTCACTTCCTTCATTAATGAAAATTAAAAAAAATCCTGAGGTGATTAGCTAAGCATATAAATCAAGTCGATCAACAGAATTTAACTAAACTTTCAGATTTGACTGCTATAAATGTCAATTGATTAGAGCTATAAAGCCCAAACACCTTAATTCGGGTAACTCACTTCATATTTTTCAGCTCCTAGATCATATTGTCTACCACTAACCTCACTTATTTACACCTAAGGATGAATTTTAATGTTTATTTGCCAACAAGAAGAGCTGTCAAAGCTAAGGTAACAGCAATTTAGAGAGGACAGAAAGATCGGACTCGATCGTTTAGGAACGAGAAGTTAATCCAGCTGATATGTTTTACTAAAGACAACCGTTACCTTCCTTTTCAGCAAGACCTCTCTCCTTCCAAGCACAAATCTCATTTTCAATGGCCACACACTCTTCTGGCTTCCAACCAGATAAACCCAGCTGATGGGTACCAAAAATAAGGGCATCCAGTGGATCATTCCAAGAGCTTACATTCTTTGACTTCACACTTTCTGCCAGCCAATCCGCACCCCTTTTTGCCTCGAGCACATTTAGAAATCTATTAACAGCAGTGAAAATTAGAGATGATCAGAATAAATCAACTTTCAGTTTGGAGATATGTGGAGATGATCCCATGACAGCCAAACCCAATCCTAAACTGATGAGCACAATAAGAAAACAGCGAAGAACGACAACTAACTCAAGAGAGCGATTCACTCAAACATTATTACATTTCGGTTTGCTAGAGAATTAGAATTTAAAAGCCTCTTCACCCAACAACTCCTAGAGCTAACATCAAATGTTTCCCTTAAAATGCCTTCACAAGTTAAAAGAAATTAGGATAGCCTAAACAGGGAGAAAAATCCAAAAGATATCTATGCTTAAAAACAATAAAAAGTTCACTTGTAGTAGTCTACTGCCTCTTCCAACTACAGTCAACTTTATCTCTAAGTTCGGACGGCCGTGTAAATGTTATGCAGTAAAAAGCCTCACCACTGTCACATATTTCCTAGAGAATTAAACAATTCAATTTACGATGTACCGTAGGACTCTACAATAGACAAGATAAAAGTCTCTAGGAAGCTTAAAAAATATGTACCTGCTAAGAAGAACAAATAAGTAGTCCTCAAGCCCAATCTCACAAAGACGCCACTGTACTTGCACAAAAGGGCAGAAAATAAGGGCTGTAAATAATTTCAACTTGATTGTTCTATAAATAAATACTTTCAATTAGCTTACTTTTTGGCGCATGGCTATTGCAGTATCAGAAGCATCATTTCTTAAGCCACTTTCAAGACCTCTTACAAGTATTTCTCTCAAGGAATTCAAGGATTGGATGGTTTTGAAAACTAGGTCAGTGCTTTGGTTTTGGAAAGAACTGCCCAACTCGTCTGCAGCATCCAAGCTCTGGAAACAAAATACCATCTCTTCATACTCAACCTAGTTATCTAAAAATTCTCTACCAAACATTAAAAAAACTTTGTGGGAAACAAAATTCCCTACCACATTTATTATAATGATGAAATACCCGACATCTAAAAATCAGCAACGAGAATTAAAACAGAATACGTGATTCTTTTCTCCCATAAAAATCCCACGACCAAGACCTATTAAGCAACCCGAATCCTTTCATCGATTTCCTTAAATTACAAAAGGAAAAATCAATAGTAAAAGTGTTTATTTCTTAAGTTTTCTCGTGAAAGTGTGAATTTGAGAATTGAAAGCTCGTGCACGTGAGAAGAAAACGTTGCAAATTATAATATCTTAAACAAGAGTTAAAAAGATAAACTGCATTCTAGTTAATCACTTTTCTCATTAAATTAAAAAAAAAAAATCACCTTCTTGCACTCCAAAAAGTAGCTAAGAGCTGACAAGCCACGTTCATCAACAGACTCCTTGATTGATTCAAGTTGTTCTGCAAGGCTGAAAATAGCAAAAACTTCTCATTTGCAGAAAGAGTATTGCTATTGGGTTTGCGCTATAAATTGATTCATCATAAAGATATTTTACAGGATTTCAAACAACTTGTTTATAGAAGGGAAAAGATGTATGTCTTAGCCCCAAGTTCAAACAAATTTATATATTAAACTATTCTCAAGGTTTGTGATTATTTCATACTAATCATCAAGATTTCATTTGACAGATCGAGCAATGAAGATGTCGCCCATCATTTACAAAATGATGTACATACATGCCTTTTGATATCAGTACAATATCATTATAATGTGTGTGAGTGGGTGTGTGTGAGAGAGAGAGAGAGGGAGAAAGGACGAACACCTAAGAAAGCAATACATTCGATATATAATTCTTTACATGCAGCGCATCAAACACGAACACCTAAGAAAGACAGGATGAAGGAAGGAAAGTAATAAGATTCTTTATCTGACCTTCCAGCATTGAAGAAATCTTTCAATTCTCGGCAGAATATTTTGAACTGCTCTATAAAGGCTTCACTGTATTCTCCGGGGTTCTTGGTTATCCTTGCAAGCATTGCTTCTGTGGCAATTAAGTCTTCTGGACCAGCATTGCGATGAAGCTTGTTTTGTATTGTATGTTTGATTTCTTGCTAAAATGTGAAACTTCAATAAAAAAAACTATACATTCTACTCTCCAATGAACCAATAGGGATCACTAGCAAAAGAAAGATCTGTCAGACATTGACAGTCTTCAAGGGATTACCTTGAGGTCATGAGGGATATCATTCCGATGAGCAATATCTCGTATACGTGTTAAAGGAACAGATGCAGTAAATTCTGATTTAAAAGATGGCAAACACGGATGAACTTTTCGAATAATGAGGGCTACCTGAATATGAAAAGAAAAGAAAAGAAAACAGCTTTTAGCTGAGAGAAGCAGAGTCAAAAGGTAAAGCGATGAGTATAAAAATTGGACGTGTTAAAAGGTCATCAATTCATTTTCTGTTGTATCGAAAAATGAAGCTTTCATACACGAAAGAAAACCAAAGAGCCTAGAAACGGAGCCACATTTCAAAACCAATATGAAATCGGAGATAGAGGGTAAAGCATAGAAGTTAGTAGCAGTAGTAGTAGACCTCGGGAGAAATGTCTTTCTGGGCGGACAATCGTTCTAATTCGCGAAATATAATCCTAGAAATTTCAGCATGCCTATTTGGCCTGAAATGACCTCCATCTTCAAAACAAGGGATTTGACCTGTATTTATCCACTGAACAAGAAGGATCTTGAGAATATAGGAGTACACAGAAGGGAGAAAAAGAAAAAGATTAATAAAACAAGACGTCGAAGAAAACCTTGAGGTAGATAGCAGAATATATCAACGACTCCAGGCGCTCCTCAGCGTTCACATTTTCAACTAATAATTCACGCACAACTTCAAGCTGCACGAGTAAAAGTCGGAAAATATATTTATTTTTAGAGGTAAACATATATTGACTGGAAAGTTACAACTCAAGCTAGAAAGTTAAACAAACCCACCAAAACTCCATGAAAAATACAGTAAAGGCCCATATCAAGAAAACAACAGAGCTATACACTTTGAATAGGAAATAAGCTATTTCCAAACATGGTATCATAAATGATGATAAGCATCCTAAACTAGAACATATTTTTATTATGAGAATCGTTGAAATGTATGAACATTTTCACGACTTCGATTTTTAGAAATAAACATGTCACTGTGTCAATGTTATATTATGTCCACGTCTCGCGTTTGTCTTTACATTTAGGCCTCCTCTGTAGCATAATTCTCGCCAAAACCCTCAATATCAAAACTCTCGTCTTAAATCGCACAACTACAGGCTCACTCTTCTTAGGCACGGATGTGTACTTCTGCCCCTCAAAGGTGGGTGACCTTTCAACTCGGTTTAGTCTCCCGCTCATCCTTATCTCCATCACACTACTCTTCTAACTAATTAAATCTAATAATATAGGCATCACTCAACAAACAGTACCCAAAAGTTAGCCTAAGACTTCCAAGATCAAATGAACAAAAAACATTACAAATATACCAAGAACTGACAAGTTGTTCATAAGGACATTGTACTTAGCTTTATTCCTACATATGACCAACAAATGTGTTTAAAAAGCCTGTAACATTTGATCGTTTAAGCTACTTTCCATTAAGATTCATGCCTAGCTAAATTAAATTGTTCATGAGAGGCAATACATCTATCAGCTAAACTCGAAATAAAGTAAGAAAATTGCGGATCGGGTTAAGTAAATTACCTTCTTCCGCCAACTCCTGGCATTTTTATCTCCTTCAACCAACTGTCGAGCCAGCCCCGCAAGACCAGAAGTATCCCAATTCCTCTCGGACTCTCGGTCTCGATGTTCATTAGACCTCATAAATGAGATATCCTTCCCTTTCCACTGCCCAACAAAAGGACTGGCCTCATCTTCAACCAAAGACGCATTCCCAGCTTCAATGTTCTTGTCCTTTTCATCTCCTTCATTGATCCCCAACGTTTCATATCCTCCATTACTCTCCTCTGCATCCAAAGGCAACATTTCCACACCCTCCCCTGTTTTATTCCATCGATGAAATGATTTAAAGCTCCCTACCTTAGGCAACTGGAGAACCCGATTATCTCCAGATTCCCACAACAAACTCCCATCCTTCTTAACAACGGCGAACTTAAATTCCACCGACTCATCCCCTCTGAGCAGTAATTCACAAACCCACCCCTTCTCACTCCATTTCAGATGCGTAGGGTTTTTCCATGATCCCAATTCTTCAGACGACCCGAAGATTACCACAGACTCCCCAAATTTAACTTGATGATCCAACCTCACCTTCAGAAGAACCTTCCCGATCATCTTCTGCTCTTCACCTTCCCTGTTAAATCCCAACACCATCTCAAAAAAAAGTCTCAATCGTAAGCAAAAGAAAAGAAGAAAGGGCGCCGACTTAACCTGATGGCTTCTTGAGAAGCGGATAAAACTCCACAAACGATCTGAGAGCCGCGCTTCCATGGACAATCGCGATTACAAAATGGAGAGAAAACCCCAGGTTGCGAAAATTTCGTCGAACGAAAAGAAGGGTTCATACGCCATCGCAGCTGAGGCCGTGAGAGTGAGAATCTGTCAGACAAATGAACATGCGAAGAAGCTAGAGAGCAATGCGGAGCGCGAAGGGAACCCATTATTCCTCGAAGAATCGAAGCGCCACTGGTATCACTGCAAGCATTCCCAAATCAACACAAAACGATTTCAGGCAAGATGATCCGCTCAAGTTCCGAACGGATGGAAGATATTTTAAAATTATGAGGCAATGGATCTCCAGATTAAATGTGGCCACGTGAATTGAAGTAATAATTAATCATCTTTTTTCAATTTTGAAGTAAAAAACAAGCATACCCAATACAGAAGAAGCTACGAACCGCAAAACCAATTACAACGATCCGCTGCCTTTCCAGTCATTTTTGATCTTGATGCATCGGAGTGGGAAAAGAAGAAAGGTTTCCGTTTTTATCTCCACCTGTTGGCTTGTCTTCTACTGAATTTTCACAACTTTTTTGGTAAGAATTGCACGTACCCGCCTGATTTTGGCTACCCTTCCCATGTTCATCAATAAAGTTCCAATTTTCTTTAGTATAAAGTTTCCAAGCTTTTAAAGTTAGTAATTATCTTGAAAGTTGAGATTTTTATATTAGTCTATTTTAAATGTTAAAATAAAATTTTCTCTTACTTAATAATAGGAAGTGTGTAATAAATGGAGGAATTATAGAGCTAGATCCAACTAACTATCTTAGTTTGGTTAGTTAACCTACAAAAATGGTTGACTATTTGATTTTGACCAAACTGAATATAATTAAGAAATAAAGTTCATATTTTAAAACCGCTATTTAAAGAGCAGAGTCTGGATCACAATCTCACAATCCATTTCTTAGAGCCCAGCAAACCATTTCTTAGAGCCCAGCAAAAGCTAAAGTATACGGCTAGCATCCTCTTCAGCTAGCAACATCCTTCCTAACACATAAAATCCTCTTCAGCTAGCAACATCCTTCCTAACACATAAAAACAGCTAATACCTACCACTAGTAAACATTCTGTGTTTTAGCATTCCTTACTAACACATTAAAACAGCTAATACCTACCACTAGTAAATATTCTGTGTTTTGACCACATCCTTACTAACACATTAAAACAGTTAATACCTACCACTAGTAAACATTCTGTGTTTTGACCATATCCTTACTAACACATTATAACAGCTAATACCTACCACGGAGTAAACATTCAGTTTTGGCCTATTAAATAACCAACGGGAAATCTCACATATTTACCATTTATTTAGGTTCTTTTTAAAGTTTCATACACTATATATATATATATATATCACTTTTGCCGGGTTTTTAAAAAATATATTTTTAAACACTGATTTAACATTTTATTTATTTAACAAAAATATAAAATTATACTAAAAAGATAAAAACTATGATAAAACAAATTCATAAAATGATATTATCAAAACACATTTTTAACTCTCTCATATTTAAATTTGCTAACAAATAGAATCTCAAAATCTCAAAACTTATTAATTTCCTTCGACAACAATTCTTAAAAAAATCGAAAGCTAAATAACAAAACAACAAATAAAAGCAATAAAAAAAAAAAAAAGAAAAAAAAAAATCAAAACTTTCCTCTCCTAAACTACTACATCCTTCCCCTTTCTGTCCTCATCCACATCGTCCATAAATCTCTTCCAAAACCAATGCTGCTTCCACACTTTCTCCGTCATCTCCTCGATCGGAACCCCCTTCGTCTCCGGCACCAAATAGATCACAAACAGCGACATTAACAACACCCACCCAGAAAAGAACAGGAAGATCCCAAACTTCATATGGCACAGCATCGACAAAAACGACTGAGCTATGATGAACGTGAACAACATGTTCATACACACCGCCACACTCTGCCCAGCCGATCTCGTCTCCAACGGGAACGTCTCGCTCGGAATCAGCCATCCCAACGGACCCCAAGACCAAGCAAACGACGACACAAAAGTACACACCATCAGCACCACCACAATCGCCGTCCCCTGCGACATCTTATTCGTGTTGTCCCCCAAGTTTAACCCCAACACCACGGCGATCACCATTTGGCTGATGAACATTTGAACCCCAGCTTCCAACAGCAGCACTCGCCGACCGAGCTTGTCGACGGAGTAGATTGAAACCAATGTCGAGAGCACATTGACAGCCCCTGTTATCACAGCAGAGTATAGCGACGCGTCGTTGCCTAAGCCCAATGTGTTGAACAGAACCGGCGCGTAGAACATGATGGCGTTGATTCCAGTGAGCTGCTGGAAGATTTGGAACATTATAGCTATCACCAATGGTGGGCGGTTTTGTCGCATGAGGAGATTCCTAAATGGGTGCTTCACTTCTTGGGCAATGCGGCTGGCTTCGACGATTTCCATGTACTCTGGCTCAATGTTCTCTGTTCCTCTGATTTTTCTTAGAACGGTTTTCCCTTTCTCCAAATGCCCACGTTCGATCAAGCTGTTCGGAGTGTCGTCGACCAATATAGCTCCGACAGTCAATAAGGTTGCCGGAATGCCAGCCAGAGCTAATGACAGCCGCCATCCCCATCCACCTGCAATCCTGTTCCACAATTCATTTGAAAAATTCAATATCTTGCAAAATTAAATTCTGGGTATGATTTGTTCTTACTTGGATGTGCCGTAATTGATGAGATTAGCGAAGAGAATGCCGACAGTGACATCAAATTGAAACAAGATATTCAGGGCTCCACGAATCCTCGTCGGAGCTATCTCCGACAGGAACAATGGGACAGCTTGGTTAGCAAATCCAACGCCGCAGCCGAGAGCAAGGCGGCCGAGGATAAGCATGAGGAGACTGACAGCGGTGGCGTTAAGAACGGTGCCGACGATGAAGAACACGCCGGCGATGAGCATGGTGAGTTTCCGACCGAGGACTCTGGTGGTGTAAGAAGCGAAGAAAGTAGCGGTTAAGGCCGCGAGATAGAGTGAAGAAGTGAACAATTGTAAGCTGTGATTGTCGTATTTACAGTAATTGCTGTCGTCCATGGCGTGTTGCTGGGTTTTCTCGTACACCACCGGGAAGAACTCCTTCAAGAACGACGGCATCGACGTCACTCCGCCTGCACCAGCATCGCCATTGTTGATCACAAGAACACCATAAAATCAATTAAAAAAAAGCATTGAATTACCGGAAACTCCGACGTCATAACCGAACATGAGCCCTCCGGTGGCTGCCATTATACAAGAAATAATCACCGCCGTAGTGACCTTGGCCTCGAACTCTGTGCCGCCATGACTACCGGAAAAACCTCCCGCCGGCATGTTTATAGATGATTTCACAGACGATGAATTTGATCGATTGCAGTGAATGGTTGCAGAGATTTTATAAAGGAGTTAGTGAAGAATGGGAGAGTTAATTGGATTGAGAAAGATGAGAAAATTGGCTAAAAATAGTTTAGAAGACTGTTTCTACTGAATTATCCAATTTCTTATCCATGATTATTTATTTATTTATTTATTGAAAATATCTCTGTTTATGTCTATTTATGGAGGAAAATATTGAAACACATTAAATTTAAACAAAATCTTTTATATTTATTTTTTTAAAAATATATTATCCGAAAAAAATATATATTATATGAATTTTCAAAATATAAACATTTTCTTTTAGATAAAATTGTTATCTTTTAAAAGTTTTGAATTTTTTTTCTAAGAATATTACAAAAAAAAAAAAGTATATTTGATTTTCAATTTAAATATTTCCTTTTTCATAAAATTGTTATTTAAAAAAATTAAAGATAAAAATTTTGATTTGAATTTGGTATTTGATAATTTTTTTTTTAAAAAAAATTAAATGGTTAATTCGTTTTGGATTTATATATAATATAATATATATATATATATATATATATATATATATATATATATATATATATATAGTTAAAATGAATAAAATTGAATAGATGTAAAATGGTGTATTTATCAAAACTAATTAATAAATAGTAATCTATAAAATATACTTAAATTAATTGAAATAATTTAGGATAAAAAAATTTGATTTTCTTTATAATTATTTATTCAAACATAATTATACCTTTATTTAAAAGTTGATTGATAAATGCATTATAATTATACAAAATTTATAAAACTAATATAATAAAAAGATAAATTTGTATTTTGGTTTTGGTCCTACCAAAAATGAAAAATATTTTTTATTAAAAAAATATGATCGATTAATTTGAAAAAATGAAATAAATGCTCGATTTTCCTTTATTGAGACATAGTTATGAATATAATATAAAGTTTTAATCTCGAAGAAGCTTAATATAGGGTTTTTGTTTCGTTGAAGTCTTCGGTTAAGCTAATTTAAGCATTTGAGGAGACTCGTGGGGAGCTGAACAAGGCGAAAGAGACTTTATAAGTCTCGATCTCAATCGATGATGAGATTAAGGAGGGAAAATGGGTCGAGGGATTCCGTTCCTTTTTTTCTCATTTTTTTTTTCTCTTTATTTTCCCCAACATAGTCCCATAATTATTGGGTTTTCTTTTGAATTTGATTTATTCTTTTGGTTAAAATTAAACCTTACAATTATAATCATTCTAATTTTAAAACCTAAAAAACAAAAATGGAAATGAAAGGAAAGAATAATCCATTAATTGGATGGTGAGATTACAAAATGGTTATGTTTAGAAGGTTCTATTGAAGGACGTAAATGCTTTGCCTTCTATGGCTGATTCCACTCACAATCCTCCTCACCTTCCTCTCTTTTAGTCTCCTTTCAACGGAACGTGTTCTTCGTTCATACGATCGTTATAGTTACAGTAGTTGTCTATTCACCTTTAGGCGCCAGCCTCCTCCGTATACGATATCACCATGTTACACAAATGTGTACCATTCGAAATTATGGAGCTATTTTGTTGAACCCATTTTATTGGAAGGTATCGTTGTTAAAAGAGTTGTCTCGAGCTCCTACGAAGCGTGTGGGCTGATGATGAAAAATGGAGAAGATCATATTTCCAAAGTGTACTAATCCCATCCCTTTTGTTGCTTTGATGTCCTTCGTTCTATGCTCAATATTGCTCTTCCTTGATTACAATGCCTTGTTTGAAACAAGAAGAAATGAAGCCACTTCCATGACCGATGACTATGCAAATTCATCGCAACCCATTTCTCTAAACGCCTCCATTGATCCAAAACCAGAAGAAACCATTGTCGAAGCTCAGATCATGAAGGAACCAGAAGAAGCCATTGTGAAAACTGATATCAGTTCTTCCTCCATTTCGCCACCAGCCAAAAGATCAAGAAAAAAAGCGGCTCGTCACAAAGAAAGATCGAGCAAAACCAAAACCAAAACCAAGACCAAATCAAAAAAAGCCCGATTCAAAACGGAGGATTCCTCATGCAAAGGGAGATACATTTACATTCATAATCTTCCCAAGAAATTCAATGAAGGTTTGGCTAAGAGCTGCAAATTACCTCATATGAAATGGTCAGAAATCTGCAGATTCGTGTGGGAAAACAGGGGATTAGGCCCAAAAGTTGAAAATTCCAAACGAGTATTAACCGATAAAGGATGGTATTTCACGAACCAATTCGCATTGGAAGTGATTTTCCATAATAGAATGAAGCAATACAAATGCTTAACGAAGGATTCATCTAAAGCCTCAGCAATTTTTGTGCCGTTCTATGCAGGGCTTGATGTTGGACCTTATCTTTGGGGATTCAATGCCTCAGTAAGAGACGAAGGGTCAATTGAAATGGCGAAATGGGTATCACGAAGAACAGAGTGGAAAGCCATGTGGGGTAGAGACCATTTCTTGATTGGAGGAAGAATCACTTGGGATTTCAGAAGGGACAATGGACAGGAATCAGATTGGGGCTCAAAGCTCATGCTTTTACCAGAAACCAAGAACATGACGATGCTGACAATCGAAACAGGGTATTGGAACAATGATTTCGCAATCCCATATCCCACTGACTTCCACCCTTCAAGCGACTCACAAATCACAGAATGGAAGAAGAAGTTGAAAAAACAGAGGAGGCCCTTCCTTTTCGCGTTCATAGGAGGGCCAAGGCCATCGCAAGAAACCTCCATTAGAGGGGAGCTGATAAACCAGTGCAAGGCCTCAAAAAGCTGCTCGTTTTTGGCCTGCATCCCTGGGGAGAAGAAATGTGGTGACCCAGTGGTAGTGATGAGCACGTTTTTGAGCTCTGTTTTTTGCTTGCAGCCACCAGGGGACTCATTCACGAGAAGATCGATCTTTGATGCCATTATAGCTGGATGTATTCCTGTTTTCTTCCACTCTGGAACGGCGTATGCTCAGTACATTTGGCACTTTCCAAAGGATCACAAGAAGTACTCTGTTTTCATACCGATGGTTAAAGGGAAAGAGGTGAATGTTAGTAAGGTTCTGGAGGGAATCTCTGGTAAAGCAATTGTGGGTATGAGAAACCAGTTGATTGGAATGATTCCTGGTGTGATTTATGCAGACCCCAGATCGAGATTAGAGGGTTTTGAGGATGCTTTTGATATTTCTGTTAAAGGGATTCTTGAGAGAGTGGAGATGGTGAGGCAGGGGATTAAGGAGGGTAATGATCCAAGCATTGGTTTTGCTGATATGAACCCTACAAAGTTTGAAATGCTTAGACTTACATGAACAATATAAGAGTCGTGAACTAGAACAGTAAACGACATTATATTAAAATTTGGTGAGTAAACTTGTATCATTGCATGAAATAACTTTACGTGTAGGTTGTTTTGTTTAGGTTTAATGTTATGTTGACCCTCGCTTTACTCCAAATTTAAGTGTTAATCATGTCGCTTTACTCCAAATTTAGATATAGAAGGAATATATAGGTCTGTTTAATACAATCTTATACTCGTTTAAGCTAGAATCGATCCCATAAAGCAAGACAACCACAAGTTATCCTTCAACCTCGAATGAATAAACAATTTCTCGAGCAAAGAAGATGATTATGAATTTTTTAATAATTAAAATCTCCAATATTAGTTGGGTTGTCAATGTATTTGGTAAGAGCTCGATTTATTATTATCAAAAAAGAAAAAAAAAAAAAAAACTGAATTTATTAAAGTTACTTACATCACCAAAACCCACTCCATAGAATTCTTTCTTCCTTTTTATTTTTTTATTTTTTATTTTTATAATTAATTAATTTTACTTCTAACTCTATGAAGTGACTCAGTTGGCTTTATTAATAAAAATCTCTAACCTAACCTAACTAATAATGAGAAGAAAATATATTTTTAATAATTAACGTATGAATAATTTATCTGTAACTTTTATCTTATTTATTCGTTATTATAACTAACAAAAAGTTAATTTTATCTTTTCCACCTGTCGATATGAAATTATTTATTAATTATAAAGTTGATGTGACATGAATTTATTTCATACGAAATACTAAAACAAAATTTATTAAATAGACGAATATAAAAAATAAAATAAAAACAAATCAAAACATAATTTTAAAAAATCAATAAAACTAAAATCTATACCCTACAAAAAAAAAAAAAAAAAAAAAATTGTATTTAATATTTAAAAGGAAGAAACTAGCAAATAATATGGAATAATTTTAATATTTGAAATTATAAGGATTAATTTGCAATTAAACGGAAAAAGAAATGTTTGGTGGAGCATATTTGGTAGCATAAAGAGATGAATTGAAAATACGAAGGAATGATATGAACCAATGAGAAATTCCACCCACTTTGAAATACTTATAAATATATAATAAATAACCTGACCCACAAGAAATAATAATGTATGAATAATTTGACCTAACGCTTACCATCACTTGACTTGAGACTTATCTTTTGCTAATCACTATTCGTCCAAAGAAATGTTTCAATTGATTTTTGTGATTCCATGTGTTCATCATCACAGGTTCACCGATTGAAATAAACTTGATAGATTAATCAATTAATATACTAAGAAGTGAATCCAAAATCTGGAATATATCACATGGATTAGGAATCAATTGACTGTGAATACTGAAATCATTCAAACTAACACAAATTACAACAATATGGCTTCGCCGAATCCGTTAAACAGAAACGCAACATGAAATCGATCTCGAGATTTCGAAGATGAGTTGCAGACAGAGCAGTAAGAAACACAAGCAGAATCAAACGAAGAAACAGAGAATATATACCTGGAATTTCGAAGAATCGCGATCCGATTGCGATTGCGATTGCGATTAGGGAGGATTAGAGGTAGATGTGAAGTTGAAGGACGAAGGTGAAGAGGCAAATTAGGGCGAAGAAGATGAGGGAATGGATGAAAATGGAGGCGCCGCTGGTTTGGAAGTTGCCGAACTGGATGAAATGATGGTGGCCGGGAACTTGAAACAGAAGGCCGGGAGATAGTAGAAGAAACAGAACCACAGCCACGAAAACTGGGCCCCAATCCGCCATAATTCCTACCTTCCTGTGCTTCGGTTTCTGAAATCTGACTCATCGAGTGCGCCTCCGCCCACCGCCTTTTATATTTGGTCGTGAGACGTGAAAATGCCCTTTTTCACTTTTTACACGGTTTTCTATGCACTCTCATAAACGTGACTCGAGACTCAAACATACGTAGACGTTATTTACAAAGTCTTAATTTCTTACGGCTTGTTTGTTCGCTAGGTTAGAACAAGTGTCGTACAATTGTTGTTCCGTTATCGTAAGAGTGCGATTGTGACAAGTGGTATCACTGTATAACGAATGATTCTTGCTAGATCTTACTGTATTTAAACGGAAAGCTCGTTTTTAATGCCTCTGTGTAGACAAGTTTCTTCAAATCATCATTACTCCTAAAAAATACAACTGAACTTGAACTCGTTCTTTTATTTGTCTGTTGAACTTAAGCTTTCATTGTCACTTCGTATATTAGTATCTACACTTTCAACATCCACAACCAGACAATAATCGTGGTATATGTCATTTGTTTTTTCCTAGAGCATTCTATCTTGAATGCCTTACATTAAATTAAGTTAATTAGTAATTTATTAGTAAAATATAAAAAAAAAAATTCATAATTTTTAGATTTAATGATTCCTATCCTTATTCAATCATACTTAATAAACTATGGATAGAGGTACCCATTAAATAATACAAAAATTCACCCATATGCAAAGTGTGTATATATATTTAATTCATCCATATGCAATACTTATAATAAATAATATGACGACCACATGAAATAATAAATTAGTAATTTGGTGTACCTCCTTACAATTTTCTATCTATGTTTCACACTATTATTTTAACAAATTATACCAAAATTAAGGGGGAAATTATAATTTCAATATAAATATTAATACAAAATTAAAATTTATTTTGGGTCTTGGTGAGTTTTTCCAAAAATTAGCTCGAGACTCCGATTAGGATTTAACTCTTGATGGCTCCGTCATGCCCTTACACCCTGTTCGTTTCTCGCTTCTAAAGATGAAAAATATTATTTCAATTCTTTTAAGTTTTTCTTTGCTTGTGTTTGAGTATGGTCGCAATTCATTCATGTAACCATCTTTTACTGAGTGTCTAATTGTCTGACAAGTTAAGAGAGGTACAAGAATGCAAACATAATCTCACGTCATGTAGAAGTGAGAAAAAATCACGAGATTTAAATAACTACGACATGAGAATGGATACAAAGTGTTGCGAAACGAAAATCAAATTGATGAACTGAAAGATGGAATCAGACGTAGATATGAAGATGGAGGACGAGAGTGAAGAGGCAAAAGAGAGCAAAGAAGATGAGGGAATGAAGAAAAATGGAGGTAGCGCTGGTCTCAAAGTTGCCGAATTGGATGAACTTGTCGGCGCCGTGGACTTGGAACAGAAGCCCCGGTGATAGCAGAATGAACAGAATCACCGCCACAAGAACAGGGCCCCAATCCGCCATTCTTCTTTTTTCACTTTGCTTTTGCTACTGCCATCTGCCTCTGGTTTATGCTGTTTTTATAATTGGGCGTTCTTCAAAACATGACAAATTATAGGTGATTAGAGATGTATTTAATTATACCACTTTCATTGGACAACCACTCTATTCGCTTTCATATTAGCATACGTTACTTCAACTAATTATATAAATAATCACAACCATTTATATAAATAATTCATATCTATTTAAACCCGACCTTATAAGTACCTACTTAAAATGGGGTAAGAACGAAAAATAGGGATCCCGTTTTTTATAGCATCCACAAGCAAGTACTTGTAAGCTCGGGATCCCGTTTAGCTATTGCCTTTACCTTCAGCTTGGCTTTCTCTCACTCGATCAACATCGAACGTCCTTTCCATTCGATCACCAACATGCTCCATTGTTTGATTCCGTTGTGGTGGAATCAATTTTATTTTGAACATTCATATTTCAATTTCCATGTAGTGGAAGTTCTTTCAACATTATGTGATGAATGAGTATAAAACATTATTTTTTCCACAGGTATAATTGCATATAATGCACTCGCATTCGAATAAGCACACACACTGTTTCATCACTTGAATTCGAAGAGTATTGAGCAAATCACTAGAATTTGAACAAAGTAATCTACTTCATCAATTCTCAATGACAACCAAGAAATTCAACCTTGCATAGGCACACAATTTGAAGCATAAGCACGATAAGATATAATCCAAGTTCCAATTTAAAATGTCTAAAAAAACTGAAGGGTGATTAACAAACTGGTTGAATAACCTCACATTTCAGGCCTCCCAATGCCATGAACTAATCTCAACTTCAGGCATAGTTCAATCGGAAAATGTCATTCAGCACATAGAAGCTTCCCTGTGGGGTTGGCATCAAATGGAACATCTAAAACCACAAAGTAAATACATTTTGGTTAGAATAATTTACTAAGCAATTTAAGCCCTTTAAAACTCAAGGACAGAGTTGAACAACCTAACCAAATCCTACAAAGAACATGGATTCACAGCTAACAACAAAAAAGAGAATTGTTCATATCGTAATGCGATTTTCACGTTCAGCCATAAGTTCATGTCCTGTAGTTAACTATTAAAAACTGTGCCTTCTTTTCCAATCTTGCACATATATTAACAAATTCTAAATTCTTTCTTCCCAGAAGTTCTCGACATAATTGAATTTGTTTCATAATGAGATAAACAAGAAAAGTAATACCTATTCATCAGTGCGTTCTATTTCATTATATTACACACAATACATATTCACTAACATTGTTATTCACAGACTATAAAATATACCGTCATAAATACCATCATTCCATAATTTGTTTTAACAATGCTTTCATGATTCATCATTCTAAAACAAATTCCATTCCATAAGCAATTTGGACATATATTGAATTAGAAAAGGTAAATGAAGAACGAGTAAATACATGTTCTAGCATTCCCACGTGAATTTATATCTAAAAGTACCACCAAATAGTCAATGAGAATATAGATCATGATCACAGATTCAATGCGTCATTACTTTCTCTCAAAGATGTCATCATGATAAGCTAGAGAAGTCATAACATGCATAGATACTAGAAGAAAGACACATGGGACGAGGCAACGTTTTTATTCAAACATAACAGCAGGGGAACTTTCTTAGTCGCCTCACAAATTCCCACGGATAAAAGCAGCATCCATTAAGGACCAGTTTAGCACTAACTTTTCAGAGTTAAATAATCAAGTACCTTTTTTTTCTAACTAGGCCCATGCTGATAAATCAGCAAGATGGTCAAATGAACTTAATCCACGAGATTTCAACTAAAAAATAAGAACCCAATAGTAAAACATGAACCATCTCAGACATGCCGAACCCGCCAAATACCAAATACAATAAAAAGTAGCAAACAAGCATATCACGGTCTCAAGCTTGATCTACAGTACCGTTATCCCAATATGATACAAAAAATCCTAACGAAAACCCCTAGATCTACATGATGAACAAATACGACGCAAATTACCCAAAACCTAATGATACTTCAAGGGCACAAACGCATAAATTAGAGAATCACAACATCAATTCAGTCAAGGAAACTCTATAACAAGGATCGATCGGCTAACTCCAAGAGAACACAAGATCCAACCAAGATCAATCCATAAATTCAACATCAATAACCACAAGGCTCACAAAACCGCAACAAATCAAGCAATATCTTCAATAAGAAAACACATTACCTGACTGAATTTGAGAGCATGCTGTTCTCCGGCGAGTTGAAGATTGCCGCTGACGAAGACGAGCACGCCACCGCTAGGGCCAGAAGGCTGGCAATCGACAGTGCTAACGGAGTGTTGGCACTGCTGGAAGGGAAGGCTAGTGAGCTTGGCGACAATATTCTGCGAGCCTTGGATCTTCTGACCTTCAAACGTCAACATGGAATTGTCCTGGTAGAGATTAGCAAGACCGCCTCGATTGGCGTCGAAGGTGGAGTAATAATGATCGACAAATGCCTTAGCCACCGCGTCGGGATCCATCCCCATAACGTTCGATTCTGCCGCCGGTAAACTGCAAAAACACCAACTTTTCTCCGCCCTGCTTGAGAACGACGCAGAGTTTTACAGAGAAAAACCTGGATACGACAGCTTGAGCCGAGGGTTCGAGAGATGGAGGGTTAATTGGGAATTTATAATGTCGACAATATCGAGGGTTAGACCCGTCCGGTTCGTTTCTTTTTTTTTTTTTTTTTTTTTTTTAATATAATAAATTTAGGTTTAAATTTATTTTGAGTCCTAAAATTTCGTTTTAAGATTTTAATGGAAGTATTAACAGTTTAGTTTTTATATTTTATAATTATTTAGTTTCAAAATTTTTAAATTTTTAATAATTTATTTATATTATAAAATTAATATAAAATCAAAATGAATATATTTAAATTCCATAGAATTTTATTTTTTAATTTTTTTTATCTTATACAAATCATGTTTAGTATTACTCTCACTTCCTCATCCTTGCACTATCCTCCAGTCTCTTTTAACTCTACAATCGATACGAGCAAATAATTTCAACTCGTGAATGCGACCCACATCCATACGAACCCTAGACAACACCTCGCTCGTGCAAGTGGCACTCCTCAATTTCGATCTCATTCAACCTCGATTGGCAGACATCTAAATCTAATTTATTATGTTTGACTCCAACACCCAACCCCACACGGTGAAGAAAGACCTAGACCTATAAAAATTCACTCGTTCTCGGGCACAATTTTCTATAATTGTATGTAGTTACTCAAACTTATGGCACAACGACGATCCGTTCTTGATTGCAACGATTATAACATCACCCTCTCATAAAAAACTAGGACTACCAAAACAAGTAATCCAACTTTATCGTATACTATTTATTATTTTAAAATTTTACGTAGTGAATAATACATTGTTATAAATAAAATAAATAAAAATAAAATTAATACATTAATTATGAATTTAGCTCTCGATTATTTATCGTATTTTTATATTTTTTTTTCGGAGTTCTAAGGTTTATTTCTCCAACAAAATTTCAATAAACATCCTGAAATAAATACTTGTTTATATGTATAGAAAAAATGTAATAAATTTGACATGAGTAAATATTTGTAAAATAATCAATAAGAAGTGTAAATTTGCATCTGGGTCAAAATATGCTCGAAGTTATCTGTGGATTTCTGAATGGGATGAGAGTGAATGCCTTCGTAAGTTGTCACCACCACTCCTTCATCTCTTGTTAGCCTTTGCACTTGCTTCTTCACTTTGCACCCTTGGTGTGTGCATTTATAGTAGCTTCTGCAATTCATTAACCAACCCTTTTCTTACAACATATAATACCAAACAAATAATTCATAATTCAATACACACGATCGGGAGGTCTTCATTCCCGTCCTCGCCTCCTATTTCATTCTCTATTCCCACAAAATTTTCCATTTATTTTGGAGACAAGAATTTCTCGAGGATTGGATTGGATTGTCTTTCCCAATTAGGGTGCAGTGTGATAAGGGTTCCCCGTCCCCGTCCCCGTCCTCGCCTCCTATTTCATTCTCTATTCTCACAAAAAAAAAAAAAAAAAAAAAATCATTTATTCTTATAGGGATCATGACGAGAAATTTTCGAGAATTGGATTGTTTTTCTCTATTAGGGTGCAGTGTGGTAAGGGTTCCTAGTCTCCATCCTCGCCTCTTATTTTATTCTCTATTCTCACAAAAAAAATTATTTATTCTTACAGGGATCGAGACGAGAATTTTTCGAGAATTGGGTTGTTTTTCTCTATTAGGGTGCACTGTGGTAAGGGTTCTCCGTCTCCGTCCTCACCTCCTATTTCATTCTCTATTCTCACAAAAATTTTCATTTATTCTTACAGGGATCCAAACGAGAATTGTCCGAGAATTGGGTTGTTTTTCTCTATTAGGGTGCAGTGTGGTAAGGGTTTCCCGTCTCTGTCCTCGCCTCCTATTTCATTCTCTAATCTCACAAATTTGTCATTTTTCGAGAATTGGGTTGTTTTTCTCTATTAGGGTGAAGTGTGGTAAGGGTCAGGGACGGGAAATGTAATCTCTGTACCCAATCTTATTTAGCTAATAGAGAGAAATCTCTCTCAACTCTTTCTTTTAATGTTTATATGATTTGTGACCGTTCTAAATCGACATTTCTACTAATAATTGGAGGTATTATTCAACATTTAACCATAAAAATTTGACTTTTAAGGCCTTGGTTTGAATGCTAAGATATGATTACTAACTAATTAGGTTACCTTGGGAATTTGTTGTTCTTCACACCCTTCTGTCCATACTTTCTCCATCGATATCCATCATCAAGAATATCAACTTGACTCCTTGTTTGAAAAGCAAATCTCCGGCTTCTCGTCTTCTTTTTCTTATCATTATCTCCCTGTCTCGTCGCCGTCATCTCCGTCGTCTCCGCTCCTCCCTCCACCACCTCCACCGCTGACCCTTTACTAACCGAAACCATATCTTCCTTCATACTACTCCTCGTACCCACAGACATGTAGCTCCCCGACACGTCGGGAAACAACGGAAACCCACCGGAGATGGCCGCCTCCCGGAACTGACTTCCATGGATTCCGGTGGGCTCGGAAGCTCGAGAAATCAGCATTTTCTGGAAAGAGAGGGAGGTTGAAGACGATGAAGCTGAGAGAAAATCTGGGTAACTTTCCATCATCTCTGAGAGAGAGAGAGAGAGACAGACAGACAGAAATGGCGGCTGAATAATACTTTGTTTGAAGTTTGAACATTCGTAAACGGCAAGTAAGAAGGAGATCTCGTTTATAATGACAACATTTTCTTTATTTTATTTTATTTTAATTTTATTATGTTGCTTTATCCATTAAGCAATACCACGTATTGCCTATAACACCCTTAATTAAAATTAATTTATATTATATAATTTAGATGGGTCTATTAATTTAATTATATATTATTATCATTTCTCGCCTTTAAAATTATTTTTATTCATTTATTTATATCAATTTACTAAAAAAATAAAAACTACTTCACATGAAAAAACAACGTTGGATATGAGAGAAATTGTTGGAAGTTAAAATGACACGTCACTTATTTATTTTGTCGTGTTAGTATGAGTAAGGCTATTTTTTTTTTGGCATTACAATAACTTTTAAAATAATTATTGATAAATATATTTTAATAAAATATTTGTCATGTGAAGCAAATTAGTGTTGGATCAATTTCAATTACTTTGAGATATTTTATTTTAATTACTCATATTTAATATTCAAATTATTTTGCGATAATTATTTAAATATATCTATAATTTGAATTAAATTAGAGGTTTTTATTTATTTATTTATTTAATTTGTTGATTCATGTTGTCTAATTCAATTGTTCTAGAAAAAGTAGAGAACAAGTCTTAAATATTTGAATTTATTTTTAAAAAGTAAATAAATTTTGTGAAAATTAGATAAATTGGCTAAATAAAATTTAATTTGTTGATTTAATGGATTCAAAATCATAATCGAAGTGCCTTTAAAAGAAATATTATTATAATTTTATAATGGGTTGGTTTTGACCGAACCAAAAATAAATTGTACCTTTGTACTTTTCTTCCCGTTTTGATTTATTATTACTTTTATAATGATATGTGATTTTTGAGTTATAATATATATAATGAATTATTCGATTTAATTTATTTACAATCTTTTATTAAAATAATTTATTTGAAAATGATTATTAATATGAATGGTTAATCAAACTAAAACTATACTTATTAATTAATAAAAATTAAATTAAAATTTAAGACACGTTATCAATTAATAAATTCTTATAATAGTATAAGATTTAATATAATTTATTCTATTATAATATTTAATTTATGTAATATAAGTTCTACTAAATATTTACAATTAAAAATTTATATAATTTTATTGAAATCATGCCAAGATAATTATTATAAATAAAAAATTAATTAAAATTATTTAAATTAATAAAAATAAATAATTAACAATTAATTATTTAAAATAAAATTGTGATAACATTTTAGTATGCAACACTCACATAATTATTTGAATCCTATCTATTTTATTACTAAACTTTTTTTTTTCGATAATTTTAATAATTTAAGAAAAATTAACCACAGGACTAAAAATGAAATTCTATAAAAAAATTAGGACCAAAACATAATAACGAGAAAGTTGGGGGATAGGGACGAAAAAACAAATTCTATTTTATCGAAACGTACTTCAAGTTTTATGTTTTGTGTGAAAGGAACTTTAAGAAAACAAAATACTTTTCTCATTCCACGTTTTATGAGCATTGTTTAATGGACGCGATTAAAACGACATTCTCCTCATCGCAAAACGGTGGGCATGTTTTGAATGAACAAAATAAAATATTCCAAAATAAAAAATAAAAAATCAAATTATATTTGCCCATCTTCTATTTATGAATAATATTTTTAAAATATATTTTTTTCTTTTAATATTGAATTTATGCCTATACTAAATAAAATTTGTAGTCACTATTTATCTTATGATTTTAATAATTTAATTAATATATATTGATTAAAATTTCAACATTAATATAATATTTGTTTATGATTGAATCAAACAAATTAGAAAATAATTAAATTCCGGTTTGACTTTGAAAATTTTCACTAAACTATATTTCGTGTATGCTAGCTTTTTTTTTAAAAAAATTTAATTATTATATTTAATTTTGTAAAAGAAAATAAAAGTTTATTTAAAGGATTATTTGACGTGAAAAATAAATAGATCATGATAATTCTTTGAATTGTTGGTCGGTTTGAAAAGTCAACGGAATTTTCAACGTTTCAAATTGGCCACCTGTCCAAATCCAATAGGAAATTAATAAATAAAAAAATAGGATGCAATGAATATGGCCCTCATGAAAAGTATTTTGTGTCGCTGTTTATAGTCCATTTTATTTGACCATTAACCCTATCTCTACCTACTCATGTTAGAAAATTTTTCACCTCTAGAGATTAAAGTGTTTTCGGGTGTGACAAAATTTGAAGTATATTACAATTTTGCCATTAATATAATATATTTGACGTTTTTGGATGACTCTAATATCATGTTAGATGAACAGACTCATGCGATATTGTCCACTTTAAGCATAAACTCTTATGACTTTGTTTTGGACTTTTCCAAAATGCTTCATACCAATAAACATAGTATTTTTTGATTCGTCAGTATTCTAAAGCTTTACCAATTTATGTGACATATTTTATACAAGGTTACTTCTCCAATAAATAAGCTACAAAAATTTTAATTTTTTTTAAATAAAAAATTCATTAGTCAATATTTTGTTTAATAAGAAAGTTCAAGGAAACTCAATTATCATTAAAATATTTTAGTGTATTTTTTTTTTCTAATTTTTTTTTCTTATTTTTTTTCAACTTCCTAAATAAAGGGAAAGTTATTGCACATGGTCTCTTTCTTCTAGATGGTCAAATTTAACTATGGGCATTAAAATTTATTTTTTAGTAAAAATTATAACTAAAATATTTGGTAAATATCAGCCGTCGAGTTACTATAGCGACACAGGTTTTAAAATATAACCGGGTTAGAATCATTTTCTTGTGTGCTATAAAAGCTTTTAAAAATAAAATAAGCTTTTGGATTTAAAAAAAATGTTTAAAACATGGATAATTAAATTAGACCAAAAAAAAAATATAAACCTCCTTTTTATTTTAAATAAAAATTAGAAAATCTGATCTATGTCATAATTTTTTTAAGACGTCATAATTCTAAGACTTTCCAGTTTTTATTTAAAAAAATAAAAAATAAAAGGTGGATAAATCTATTTATCAAATCCACGTGTAAATATTATCTAGGAAATAAAAGGAAAGATGTCAAAATACTCGTGCTTGTTTGAAGAGGGATCGGCGGTCAATAGATTGGAAAGTTAGTGAGCCAAAAATGTCTCTTTACCCACCAAATTTGACTTTTGCTTTTTTTTATTTTTTAAGTAAATTTGTTCTTTTATTATTTATATTTTTATTACTCAAACCATTACTCTAATTATTATTAAAATCGTATTTACTCACGTGGAAGATTTAAGAACTTTCGAGGAAATTGTCCGCTAAAAATATTTAATATTTAGAGTTCGTGATTGAGTTGAGTTGGATTGTATTGTGACATTATTTTAAGATCAAATTTAATTGTTTGAGTCGTAAATTTTTTCAACTCAAACCATATATATTAAATAACGAACTTGTTAGATTGAATGGCACGATAACCTATATGGGTCACGACCTCATGTATTTATAGATGCGTATAATGAAGATTACATTCCAAATCTATGATTTGGTAACAAACCATAAAATCATAGATTTGGTAACAAACCCTTCAAATCATAAACTAGTAAATCTTAGACTATTTTAGTATATACAGTTATGATCTATTTTAGGTTTAACACCCCCCTCAATCTGGACGATGTACTACTAAGTTCAGATTGCGCCTAAAATAGCTAAAAGAAGGAGCTGGCAGTGGCTTTGTCATGATATCGGCGAGCTGATCCTTGGAAGATATGAGTCGAACATCAAGCTGACGAGTCGATACTCGTTCACGAACGAAGTGATAATCAACCTCAACATGCTTCGTCCGTCGATGAAAGATTGGATTGGCGGATAGGTAGGTGGCACCAATGTTGTCACACCATAGGCTAGGCGCTCGCGCTTGCGAGATCCCGAGCTCACGCAAGAGAACTTGGATCCAAATTAATTCGGCAGTGGCATCAGCAACCGCCTTATATTCGGCTTCCGTACTAGAACGAGAAACTGTCGATTGTTTCCTCGAACTCCAAGAGATAAGATTGCCACCAAAGAAGATCACATAGCCTCCAGTGCTTCGACGATCATCAGGATTCCCAGCCCAATCAGCATCTGAAAAGGCACTCAACAAATCAGTGCTGGACTTTGTAAGACACAAACCCATATCAATAGTGTCATGTAGATAACGGAGAATTCGTTTGACTGCCGCCCAATGTATAGAAGTCGGAGAGGACATGAACTGACACACTCTGTTGACACAGAAGGATATATCAGGACGTGTCAGAGACAAATATTGGAGAGCACCAACGACACTTCGATAGCGAGTAGTATCCTCAGGTGAGAGCTTTTCACCACCATTCAATAACAACTTCTCACTGGGAAGCATAGGTGTGGGCACACCTTTGGAGGTGAGCATATTGGTTCTGGCTAATAAATCTCGAATGTATTTATGTTGTGTCAGAATAAGTCCACTAGAAGTATGGCGGACCTCAATCCCAAGAAAATAACTCAAAATACCAAGATCCTTGACGGCAAAATCATCCTGAAGCTGTGTAAGAAGTTTCTCAGTAGCCGTAGAAGATGAGCTGATGATAATAATATCATCAACGTAGATGAGAATATACATCTGAATGCCCGTTTTGTTAAAAATAAAAAGAGAGACATCAGCCTTTGAAGGTGTAAAATCCAGCTGTAATAGTTTGGAGCTAAGGCGAGAAAACCAGGCACGCGGAGCTTGTTTAAGGCCATAAAGCGACTTATCCAGCTTGCAGAGATAACCAGGGTGTTGAGAATCCACAAATCCAGGGGGCTGCTTCATATAAACATCTTCATTAAGAAGGCCATGAAGAAAAGCATTTTGAATATCAATCTGCCGAATAGCCCAACCACGAGAAATAGCAAGAGATAATAAGAGCCGAATGGTAGTGGGCTTAACAACTGGACTAAAGGTATCATCATAATCGACGCCATACTGCTGTTTAAAACCTTTAGCAACCAGGCGTGCTTTGTAGCGATCAATAGAGCCATCTGACTTTTGTTTGAGTTTGAAAACCCATTTGCAATCAATAACGTTAAGACCAGCACGAGGAGGAACTAAGTGCCATGTCTTATTTTTTTGAAGTGCCTGAAATTCATCATTCATTGCCTGACGCCAGAGGGGATGCTCCATAGCAGTAATATGTGAAGTAGGTTCAGAGGCAGAAGACCGAGCTACAAGATATGTTACTGTTCCATCTGTACGCACCTTGGGTTTCTTGATATTGTGCTTCAATCGAGTACCATACGGATGAGTAGTAGGTGCAGGATCCACATTTGAGGGGACGGCCGTATCAGCCGTTGCGAGGGGAGCAACCGATGCTACAGCAGTTGGTTGACCAACGGCCGAGGATTCGACCGGGCATTGCGCAATATCATCTGCTGGCGGAGAAGCCGATGCCTCAATCATTGGCGGAACAACCAACGCCGATTCGAATGGCAGCGACGCAGAGGATTGTTGCGGCAATTCCGAAGCTGATGTAGACACCAAATTTTCTGCATCCAAAGAGTTAGTAGGCCCAGACATATGCATGTGATCATTCTCCAAATTAGTACTGCTATTACCCAAATGCAAGGTGCACAAATCAGGGGCATTATGCGTCGACTGCATGATTGGGGAAGAATTAGGTGAGGCTCTCTTGAATGGAAAAACATTTTCATCAAATATGACATCTCTAGACATATAGACACGACCAGAATCGGTGTCAAGACACTTATACCCTTTATGTGAAGAACTGTAGCCTAGAAAGACACATTCCTTTGATCGAAAAGAGAGCTTTTGTTTGTTATAAGGACGAAGATGAGGCCAACAAGCACACCCAAAAATTTTTAATAAGGAGTAATTTGGTGGGGTATGAAAAAGAAGCTCTAAGGGGCATTTTTTATCGATGACACGAGTAGGAAGACGATTGATGAGATATGTGGCTGTAAGAAACGCGTCGTCCCAAAATTTAATAGGTACATGAGCATGAGCTAGAAGGGCTAGGCCAGTTTCAACAATATGACGATGCTTGCGTTCAGCAGACCCATTTTGTTGATGTGTGTGAGGGCACGAAACACGATGACCAATTCCAAGGGAACGAAAAAATGTGCGATGACCAATTCCAAGGGAACGAAAAAATGTGTTATGAATTTTCTTTTCTGATATTCCCCACCCCAATCAGATTGAACCCACTTGATTTTAGTATCTAGGAGGCGCTCCACAATGGTATGATATTGTCCACTTTGAGCATAAGCTCTCATGGCTTTGCTTTGGGCTTCCCCAAAAGGCCTCATACCAATGGAGTTAGCATTCCTCACTTATAAACCCATGATCATTCCCTAAATTAGTCGATGTGGGACTTCCATCATCCAACACCTCCCCTCGAACAAAGTGCGCCTCCCCTTAATCGAGGCTCGACTCCTTTGGAGTCTTAGTCATTTTTGACTGCCTTCGAGGAGGGGCTTGACTCCTTTTCTTTAGGAGTTCTTTGTTCGATATTTGAGGATTTGAGGATTTACCAATTTATTGGCACGACTAAGTTTAGGGCATGGCTCTGATACCATGTTAGATTGAATGGCACGATAACCTATATGGGTCACGACCTCATGTATTTATAGATGCGTATAATGAAGATTACATTCCAAATCTATGATTTGGTAACAAACCATAAAATCATAGATTTGGTAACAAACCCTTCAAATCATAAACTAGTAAATCTTAGACTATTTTAGTATATACAGTTATGATCTATTTTAGGTTTAACAGAACTAATTTTTTTTTTTGGATTGGATTGAATTGATTTGGGTTGTTTGAATAATTTTTTTAATAAAAATAAAATATTTGTTCGTAAAACATATATTTATTTATTTTCAAATATTTAATTAAGATTCATACTCAATTTAAAAATTATTTTAAAGAGTTGTTATAGGATAGATAATAAAAATAATTATAAAAATAAAATAATTGTATTGTAACAAAAAAAAAAAAATATATATATGAATAAATTTTCATAAAATTTTCATTTATTTGAACTCGACATTTCTTTATTTAGATCTTGAGGATTTTATCTGCACAAGTAGGTTTACTGTCCAATATGAAAATAATCGCTCAAATCCTACGTTGGTTGGAGAGTGGAACAAAACATTTTTTTTACAAGAGTGTGGAAATCTCTCTCCAACATATGCGTTTTAAAATCGTGAGGCTGACGACGATACATAACGGACTAAAGCGAACAATATTTATTAACGGTAGGCTTGAGCTATAACAAATGGTATTAGAGCCAACCACGGGGCAGTGTGCCAGCGAGGACGGCTGAACCCCTAAGGAGGGTGGATTATAAGGTAGAACGTAATATAGGGTGTGGAAACCTTTCCCTAACTGACCGATCTCTTTCTATATACATCGTTCTTCATCCTCATTTCATTTCTTAATTAAGAAGGCAATACCCTTTCTTTTTCTTGCCAATTCTAGATCCATGTTTGAGGGTTATATTTATTGTTTCTCAACTTAGATAGAACAAATGTGAAAATTTTTGGTCCATTAGAGTTACGAGTATCATTTTTAGCCTTCGTGTAGCTGTTCATGATCAAAAGTTACACTAACGAGTATCAAATTCTTATTTTTCAATCGAAATTAATACTCATTGAACTCAAAGATATCTATAAACAACTTAATATGTAGGAAATTTTATTGCTCTTGCAAACAAACGTACGTCTATTAAACTTTAATCAAAACAGAGAGACAATACCGAAACTTTTAAGAAAATACACGAAATTCAAACTTTAGAAGCTAAACCGATAATTTGAAATTTATTCGGATAAGTCGGAAATAAAGATTGATACATTCACTTACAGTCTGCATCAGTTTTGATCCATTGCTCCTTGTTCCAATCATCATCATGATCATCATCTGAGTGGGTGCTGGGTTGCTTGAAAATGAGCTTTTTTGGAAAGATCATGATGGACCCTCTATCTCCATTGTTCTTATGAACTCCATCAATGGCTGCCTTCTTCTTTTTCTCATTCTTTTGGGCCTTTTGATCCCACTTTTCTTTCTCCATTGAAGTGATCTCAGGATAAACCTTTCTATTGAACAAATTACGAATCTACGAGCGATTGCAAACGCTTTAGAACGAGAAAGATCAAACAATTGGATCGAATTTTATGAACTTTAAATCGACACGAATGTTTTAATTTGATGCATACCTTGGAGAGTTTGGTTTGATCGGTTGAAACATTTAAGACATCACCAGAAGCTGTTGGATTATGCATCTTTTTCTTCAGCTTTCTTTTGATCAATTGAATCCCATACACCTTATTATCCCCTTTCTTCTCTACTTGCTTTTGATCATCCTTCTCATCCTCTGATGGTTTGCTTTTCTGAAACAGCTCTCCGAGCGACGTTCGATTCTCCTTCTTTGCCACCGTTGTCGTTTCCGAAAACTCGACCGATGACCCGAACAAATACCCTTGAAGCGGGCAAATGGCAGTGCTGCCATTGTTCTCTGGTCCTTCCAATACTTTACCATTGGAATTGACAGTGCTCCCGTGGCTGTTTCGTCTTGACCCGGTGTCGTCTTTCGCCTCGGCATCGAGCACCTTCTCCAGCTCTTCGCTGATGAGCTTCAGTTCATTCTCTGTGACTTCGGTTTCTGTTTCAGTTATGTAGTCAACGGAGATGGAGAATTTTGGGGTTGCTGGGTCTGATGAGCCTAGGGTTCCAATGGCAAGGAAGCCAGGGAAGATCTCAGATATAGAGGCTAGTGGTTCATCATCTTCATAGCCTTGATCTAGCCTTGATGAGTTCAGGTCCTTTTGGGCTTGTTTGAATGGTTTATTGATGCTTGTTCTTGGGAAATATTGTTGGTCATCAATGAGTGGTTGGCCTGAAACACAATTTGACAATTTGAAAGATTTATTGTAACAGCCGAGCCCGAGCTTGAGCCCAGGCTTTCGTTTCTGGGTTTCGGCTCAAGGTTTTTAAACGCGTCTACTAAGGAGAATTTTCCACACCCTTCTAAGGAATGTTTCGTTTCCCTTTTCAACCAATGTGGGATCTCACAATCCACCACCTTTGGGGGCCTGCGTCCTCGCTGGCACACCGCTCAATGTCTGGCTTTGATACCATTTGTAATAGTCCAAGCCCACCGCTAAAAAATATTGTCCTCTTTGGACTTCCCCTCGAGGTTTTAAAACGTGTTTACTGTGGAGAGGGTCTAGCCCTACTATCGATGTCTCGCACCGTCCAATCACCTGGTTTTGATACCATTTGTAATATCCCAAGCCCACCGCGAGTAGATATTGTCCTCTTTGAGTTTTCACTTCTGGACTTTCCCTCAAGGTTTTAAAATGCGTCTACTATGGAAGAGGGACTAGCCCTATTCTCGGAGTCTTGCACCGTCTAGTAACTTGGCTCTGATACCATTTGTAAGACCCCAAGCTCATCGCTAGCAGATATTGTCATGGACTTTCCCTCGAGGTTTTAAAATGCGTCTACTATGGAGAGGGGTCTAGCCCTACTACCGGTGTCTCGCACTGTTTAGTAACTTGGCTTTGATACCATTTGTAACAGTCCAAGCCCACTGCTAGCAGATATTGTCCTCTTTAGGCTTTCTCTTCTAGGCTCTCTCTCAAAGTTTTAAAAGACGTTTACTATGGAGAAGGGTCTAGCCCTACTACCGGTGACTCGCACCGTTCAGTTGCCTGACTCTGATACCATTTGTAACAATCCAAGCCCAACGCTAGCAGATATTGTCTTTTTTGGGCTTTTCGTTCTACGCTTCCCCTCAAAGTTTTAAAACGCGTCTACTATAGAGAGGGTCTAGCCCTACTCCGACCAATGTCTCGCACCGTTTAGTAACTTGGCTCTGATACTATTTGTAACAATCCAAGCCCGCTAGCAAATATTGACCCCGTTGAGCTTTCACTCAAGGTTTTTAAAACGCGTTTGTTAAGGAGAGGTTTCTACACCCTTATATAGAATGCTTCGTTCTCCTCACCAACTGACATGAGATCTCACCTATAACTTATAAAGTTTAAGTTAATGGATTCATGATGCCACGATATAGATTAGAGGTATTACCAATGACAAAATCTTTGAGGGGATCGCCACTGTTTTGCCTGAACTTGCGGTGCATCCATCCTAATAACTGATCAATTTACAAGAGAAGTTTAGGCTCAAAATTAGGATAGTTCTTACAAAGATTCAACAAAGAATGAACTCTTACCTTCATCTTGTGTTTGTGTGGAGAAGATTTCTTGAAAGGAGAGCTTGAGGAACACTTTCTTTAATAGAATGAGAAGATTTGTGGAAGGATGGAAACATATAGATAGTACCATATTTAGGGTTTTCGATGCTCTTGGAATTACGTGTTAATTAGACATTAGGGGCCTCGATTCTAGGTCCCGAAAATGTGCTCTTTAGTTTGTTCTATTTCGAGTCTTATCTTCTTTGAATCATTATTTATGAACTGACTAAGACGTGTCGAATGAGCGATTGGAAATGGTCCAAATTGATCCACTTTTATGTTCTCGATAAACCTCTCCCCTATCGCTACATGTTCATGTCATGGGTTTCTTCTTTCTTTGAGTTGGCTACCACCGTCTAAGTCATGGGACATCGCTACATGTTCATGTCAAATGAGCATGAATGAACCGAGATAACATTCGAATGAGGCTGATTTTGAGAAGAGAATGGTTGAGAAAGATAGTCTTCATTCTTAGTAGCAGTTTTGGGTAACATGGTCATCTCGAAAGGGATACAGGGGAATGTCGAGACCATCTGGTGTTGAATCTTATATACTAAATCCCGGTCAGAATCTTGGACATGACACGTTACATATCATACCCAACCAAATCATGTGAGGAAGCTTGTCCTCACTTTTTATGTTCTTTCAGCTCATCATTTCTAGCCTTAGGTTTTTCACAAGAAAACCAATGACTAAGGACATAAACAACGAGCCACAACAAAATTAAAGGCTCCAAAGATGTTGACAAAAGAGCATATTCAAATAAGGGTTTGGTACTCAATGTTCCCAATGGCCGTCTGTACCTAGACATTGCACAACACGACATCGGCATAGTCTCGTAACTAAGACATGAACCTAGGAACATAAGGACATTGACAAATGGGTATCGATTTTTTTGGAAAAGAAATGTTTGGGATTACCGACTCTCATCATATCTCTATAATGATATCATGTTCTCCACTTTTGAGTATACGTTCTTGTGATTTTTCTTTTCGTTTTAGCTACAACGTATGTTTATAATGATATCATATTCTCTACTTTCGGGTATAAGTGCCTCTATAACGATAATATATTCTCTAGGTTCAAGTATAAGTTATCGGATTTTGCTTTTTGGTTTCACCTTCAACGTATCTCTAATAACGATATCATATTCTCCACTTTTGAGTGTAAGCTCTCAAAAGTGGAACATAAGGTGGATTGATTCTGGAAAGAATTTAGCTAACTAATCTCGATAGTTCATTAGTTTGAGGTACGCCTAACGATGAAGCTCGATTAAGCATGACTAAGCAAGCTTTACTCGTCTAATATCACGAAGTGTAGAGGATAGGAGAAGATGAATAGTTGGATGATATTGAGATGACTAATGATGTGTATTACCCTCTTCATGCTTCATTGGCAGACTCCAATTGTCTTTATTTTCACCCTAACATGATATGCTCATCTTTTTAGGGTCTTTTTTTTGGTAAAGGAATTTGAAGGTTGTTGGTATCTTCTTATCCATTTCATTGGGATCAAATCTTCTAGACCCATGTGGGGTTAGATGCGTTTAGACATTTAGACATTTTCTTTGTGTTACATTATAATTGAAAAATCACTTTCTAAATTCCAACGATGTTTGAATTCCAAATCTTGATCTAAATCTTCGGCATGAAGTATTATAGTATTTTTATTGGGAGTGACGTTAATCTATCGTGGGTCTCGTCATGAAAAGGTATCAGATCTATTTCTTTCTCCCACTATTTGTTTAGTCGTGTAATGAGAATGTCATATGTCCTTAGTGCGTGTTATGCATGTCGAGAGAAAGTAGTTCTTCAAAAATTGTCAAAAGTATGATATCATATGACGTAATCAACTACCGTAAGTGACTTAGAGCCTACCTAACGTTGGAAGAGTATATACTTGAGCTATATAAATGGAGCAAAAAAGTACTCACTTCTCTCTCAAAAATTGATTGTCATTCCTCCTAATATTCTATATTTCTAGTCGTTTTTCATTTTAAAGAGTAGGCGCAGGCCCAGTTCTAAATTTACGTAATCCAGCCCAATACAGTTCTACCCAAACCACTCACCCGGCCCAGCCCAATACAATTCTACCCAAACCACTCACTCGGACCAGCCCAACACAATTCTACCCAAGCCCAGCCCAATACAATTCTACCGAATCCCAGCCCAATAAAATTCTGTCCAAACCACTCACCGGGCTCAACCCAATAAAATTATACCAAATCGCTTACCTAGGCCCAGCCCAATACAATTCAACCCAAGCCCAGCCCAATTCAATTCTACCCAAACCACCCACTCGGACCAGCCCAACATAATTCTACCCAAGCCCAGCACAATACAATTCTGCCCAAACCACTCACCCGGCTCAACCCAATAAAATTATACCAAATCACTCACCTCGGCGCAGCCCAACAAGTCTACTAAACAAACACCACGGTCCAGCCCAATACAATTAAACCCAAGCCCAGCCCAATACAATTCTACCCAAACCACTCACCCCGGCCCCAGCCCAATAAATTATACCGAATCACTCACTTCGGCCCAGCCCAAACAAGCCTACCGAACCATTCACCCCGGCCCCGCCCAATACAATTCTACCAAAGCCCAGCCCAATAAAATTCTACCAAGCTCAGCCCAATACAAGTCTACCAAACCACTCACCCCGGCCCAGCCCAATAAAATTATACCAAATCACTCATCTCGGCTAAGCCCAACAAGTCTACCAAACAACACACCTCGACCAAGCCCAATATAATTCTACCAAGCCCAGCCCAATATAATTCTACCGAAACCACTCACCCCGGCCCAGCCCAATAAAATTTTACCGAATTACTCACTTCGGCCCAGCCCAATACAAGTCTACTAAACCACTCACGTAGGCCCAGCCCAATACAAGTTTACCAAACCACTCACATAGGCCCAGCCCAATAAAATTCTACCCAAACCACTCACTCGCCCCAGCCCAATAATTATACCAAATCACTCACCTCGGCCCAGTCCAATACAAGTCTACCAAATCACTCACCCCGACCCTGCCCAATACAATTCTACCCAAGCCCAGCCCAATACAATTCTGCCCAAGCCCATCCCAATACAATTCTGCCCAAACCACTCACCCGGCTCAACCCAATAAAATTATACTTAATCGCTTATCTCGGCCCAGCCCAACAAGTCTACCAAACACACACCTCGGTCCAGCCCAATACAATTCAACCCAAGCCCAGCCCAATTCAATTCTACCCAAACCACTCACCCCTGCCCAGCCCAATAAAATTTATATTAACACTCACACGGCCCAGCCCAATAGAATACTAAACCACTCATACGGGTCCAGCCCAAAACCATTTACCCAAGTCCAGCTCAATACAATTCTGCCCTAACTACTCACCCCGGCCCAGCCCAAATACAATTCTAGCCCAAACCACTCAGCCCAGCCCAGCCCAATACAATTTTACCCAAATCACTCACTCGGCCCAGACCAATACAATTCTACCGAATTACTCATTGTCGGCCCAGCCTAATACAATTCAACCCAAGTCCAGCCCAATACTATTCTACGCAAACTACACACCCCGGCCCAGCCCAATACAATTCTACCAATCCACTCTCCCCGCCCCACCCGAGCCCAATATAATTCTACTCAAACCAATCACCCCGACCCAGCCCAGCCCAATTCTACCCAAACCACTTACTCCAGCCCAGCCCAATACTATTCTACCCAAACCTCTCACCGGCCCAGCCGAATACAATTTTACCCAAACCACTCATTCCGGCCCAGCCCACCTTAATTTTAAAAGAAAAGATATCATCAGTGTTTTGCCCTAGCCGCCTGCCCTCCCTTGCCCAACTCAAAACCGGTGTTTTCTCAATATTTGAGATCGGTTCGGTCTATAATATTGGTTCGGTCCGATTTCTAAAAACCGATAAACCCCAATTTAACTCTTGTTCAAAGCCCTCCGGCTCCGATCGTTCGAAGTTCTCCTTCGGCCTCTTCTCAAATTTGCCTGTTTCTTCTCTGAAAATGTTAGAATTGCCTTAAACCCTAACTATTACACTGAGCACAACCTTTGTTTCGTAAAGTTCTGAGTAAAGGATGCAGCACGACGAAGTGATATGGCAGGTCATCCGCCACAATCACTGCAGCTTCATGGCCAAGTCGGTTTTACTTCTTTTCTTTCAGTGTTTGAATTTTTTTTTTTTTTTCGTACGCTTCTTTTTTCAAATGTGTTATTTCATTTTCTCTTTTGAAATTTTGACTGGTTTTGGTGTTCTGTAGGATTTCAACGGGGAATTTCTGCAGAAACCCTTATAATGTAACTGGGATATGTAATCGGAGTTCGTGTCCATTGGCTAACAGTCGCTATGCTACTATTCGCGATCATGACGGTACTACCTGTAGCTCATTATTTCCATTTTGGTCTCCTCGTGAATTGTTTCTGCTCTGCTTTTATTCGCTATATTTTAGCGCAGTCTTATTTGTATTGTTAAAAACTCTCTTTTGCACTCATGGATTGATAAAAGTGAATCTTTGTAGCTCTATGTTGTTGTTAATATTATCGCCTGCAGAAGTAAATCAAAGAGTGATCCGAGTCGCTTCACATTTTTGAAGAATAAAAGAAAAGGAAATGGTTTCATTGACTATCCTACTTATATGCAAAATATAATTCTATTGTTCCTCCAGGAGTTTTCTATCTTTATATGAAAACAATTGAAAGAGCACATAAGCCAAATGAGTTGTGGGAAAGAGTTAAGTTACCCAGAAATTATGAAAAGGCACTGGAAATTATAGATAAACATCTGGTAAGTAATCATCTTAGTTACTTATGGTCAACATCTTAGTTTATCTATTTGATTCTCTTTTATAAATTCCTTAACCTATCTTCTATGTCTTTCAACAGATGTATTGGCCTAAGATACTTGTACACAAAACAAAACAACGATTGACTAAGATGACCCAAATGCGGATACGAATGAGAAAGCTTGCTCTGAAAACAAGGTTGGCTATTGTCTGCGCATTTCTTTCTTTTGGAAATGGAAGCTGTTTGTTTTATCTATATTAACACATGGGTATTTGATAACCTTCATTTTGTTCGTCTCTTTTGCTTTTGTCATTCCGATTGATAACTTGATAGAGAATATACGTGTTTTCATCAAGTCTCTTCTCCATTCCTCATGTTCTATATTGTCACTTTGAGAATTGTGCATATTGAAGAATTGTAGTCTTTCATTTCCTTAATCATGTATTGTGCATCTAATCAGATGCATTAATGAGAAGCAGTGTATTATAAATATTTACAAGGTTATATTTTGTTGATTTTTTTGACCATATATCACTTCAATTACCAAACAGGGAGAAAATAATGACAACACCCAGAAAAGAGATTAAAAGAGAAGCCAGGAGGGAGCAAAAGGCTGAAAAAGCAGCATTGTTGGATAAGGTTGTACCTCAAATATTTTTGTTGAAATTTGATATATCTTTATATTGAAACTAATGAACTCCTTTTTGTTTCTGCTAGAAATATTTTCCTTGACTGAGTAGTTAGTGTGGGGAAACTGTTTCTAATATGTACTTTTTTTGCAGAGCATTGAAAAGGAACTACTGGAACGGCTTAAGAAAGGAGTGTATGGTGACATATATAACTACCCTGTCGAAGCATATAATGAAGTTCTTGAAATGGAAGAATTGCAGGCTGCCAGTGAAGAGGAGGAGGTAGTGTTGCAAAATTTATTAGGAGTACACTTGCACTTTTCATTCCTTGAGGGAAGATTCTGTGACTTAGATGAATGATTTTATATTCCATCATTTGATAACTCGTATTTTTCCTTGGAATATGCAGGAACCTGAAATTGAATATGTTGAAGGGTATGAAGAATTAGAAGAAGAAGAAGATATGGAAGATTTTGGTGGTCTTGCAATCCATAATCCAGAAGCAGATGAAGATAGTGGTAATACAGTTTAGAATTTATAATAACAAATGGTTTTGAACTCTCAATAAATCTTTGTTGTCGTTTCTATTTGTGAGATCCCACGTCAACTAGAGAGGGGAATGATGCATTCCTCATAGGGCGTGGAAGCCTCTCCCTAGTAGACGCGTTTTAAAACCGTGAGGCTAACGACAATACATAACGGGCCAAAACAGACAATATTTACTAGCGGTGGGCTTGGACTGTTACAAATGGTATCAAAGCTAGACACCAGGTGGTGTGGTAGCGAGGATGCTGGGTCCTCAAGGGGGGTGGATTGTGAGATCCCACATTGGTTGGAGAGGGAAACTAAGCATCCCTCCTAAGGGTGTGGAAACCTTTCCCTAGTAGACACGTTTTAAAATCATGATGCTGACAACAATACATAATAGACCAAAACGGCCAAAATGAATAATATGGATTTGTGCTATTACACTAATAGAGATGTATGATCTCCATTCATTTGGATAATATATACTAGACCTTGCAATACCAAAAAGTGGTCTTTGTCCTGGCTATAATAGGTGCATAAAAAGTGGGTTTTGTTGGATGTTATTAGAATTGAGTGTAAATGTTCTGATGATTCAGATGGAATAGATGAAGACCTTGAAGACGTAGACGTTCCTCGCAAGAGAGGAAGAAAGGAGTCTACTTATTCTTTGAGGAAGGTCGAGAAAGATGCTCGTGCCAAACTGAAGAAGAAAGCAAAGGTTATAGTTGAGGTAATAGTTGATTTCTTACCATCATTCTCCATAGTTTTTGAAGCCTCATTTTTTTGAATGCCAATGTGTTCGACTAATTGAGTTATGCTCATATTAACGCCACTTCCATTCTACATTTGCTTTGTTGGGCACGTTTTTAAAAAAGCTATGATACTTGGTTTGTGTGCGCGCTACTTCTTCCATTGTTGTCGTATTTTTTGGTTATGAATTCGGTTTCCTGTGCTATGTTGTTAGGTTGAGCACGAAGATGCTGATGAGCGCCAAACCACAGTCCACTAGACGTTTTTTTGGCTGTTGTTGTATAGGAAGGAAGGCTAAGGAAAAGCTCTTTTCCATGTAACAAGACTGTCTGTCACATACGATTCGTTTCTTTGCAACGGCGACGTTAAGTGGCTCGAGCAGTAAAAGTTTTGGCAATTCCATGTATGGCTTCTACAGATTGAGAATTGGATTTCATTTAGCTGTGTATGAAGGGAACACATTAGATCGATCTCAAAGGGAACACATTCAGCATTTTCTTTCTGTTTAGAGCTCTCCTTATATTTCTCATTTTTGTTTTGGTTTTTGGAACAAACTTCAAATCCTCTCCTCAAATCTCTTGTATTTTATTCATAATTTTGGAACTTGCACCACGCTCCCTCCTAAATCAAACAACTAGCTCAAATACAAGTGCTCTTAAAAATAGCTGTCTATTTTTTTTTTTTTTTTTTAGCATTTTTCTAGTAGAACTTTTGTATTCTTAGCCTAATTTTGAAAAATAAAATTGAGAATTTTTTTTAGTTGTCATAATTTGCGTAACTTTGGAAAATATATGTAAAACATAGATATTACAAAACAAAGAAATATATAAGACGGAATCTTCATTTATTAGTTCAATTTTCAAAAATTAAATTTATAAGTTGTAATTATTATGTGTTAATTTTCAAAAACTTGATAAAATATCTATAAAAAAATAATATAATAATTTTAGAAGTTATTAGATTTAGATGACCCACCATATAGGCAAGTTAAAATAACAAACTGTATTGTATGTTACCAATTCCTGCACACCAAAAAATTGAAAGGAAATTTGAATTAGCAACCACCAACAGTTTATAACTAACATTTCCGCCATTGTTGGTCTAAGCTTTCTTAGGAAGGAAGCCAATGCAGAGGGTTGGATGGAGGACCTGGGGGAGATTATGTAGGCTAGACCTCCCCTTCCCTCGGAAAGAGAGGAGGGAGTGTAACCGTCCAAATCCACTATTATCACATATGGTTCTTTTTAGGTTCTCCTCCCCAGGTTTCCCTTGAGGTTTTAAAACAAGGTAGAGGTTTCCACACCGGTATAAGTAATGGCTTCATTCCTCTCCAACCGATGTGAGATCTCACAATCCAAGATTTCGAAGAGAAAGCCTAAAAAGACACGGTGAGCTTGAACTATCATAAGAAGTAAGCATTCTGTTATTGCTAACAAGAGGAAGTACTCCATCGTTGAAAGGATTCTAAAAATTTTCAAACAAATTCACTGTAGAAGAATATAATCAAATGAAGAATATAAGCTTTCAAACAAACTCATTTACTAGTCCACAAATGGATTAAATCTTTATTTAATATAGCTGAAGAATATAATCTCTTACCCTAATCCTCTTTATCTCACTTGTAGATGAAGAATACTATCTGTTATCCTAATCCTTTCGATCTCACTTGTAGATGAAGAAGAACCCTTATCCTATTTCTCTCGATCTCACTTGTAGATTGAAAAAAGGGAAGAAAAAGCTAAAAGAAGATATCCATTGATAATAGCTTCAACCAATAAAGCCTAATTGATTCAAAGCAGTGGCTATATGTCCATGCCGCCCCTCCCTATGCCTACCCACCCACCCACCCAAATCCAACACTGTTCTCACCAATAAAAAGGAGAGAAAAAGGTAATAGGACATAGAAGATTTGTGGTGTGAGAAAAGGAATGAAGTGGGCCTTTTAGCAATTAAAATACCAACAAAAAGAAGGATTCAACAGCAAACAAAAATGACCAACCTACTGCACTGACTATACGGGCACTTTCTCTTCAATAATAAAATAACAACAACAAAAACAACATTAACATCCAAAATTTGAAGGGAAAAAGGCCGAAGAACTCACAGTAGTAGCTGCTCAATTGCAGGCGCAAAACCTGCAAAATATCAGTCAAACAAAACACTGATTTCTAAACAACAATTTTCATTCTCTACCCCCCACCCACCCACCCATACAAAAAGAATGTAAAGCAATGCAACCTAGATTTTGATTCCTCCCATTTTGATTGCAAGCCGTCAAATAATACCCTCAAGAATAAATTGACTTACTAAATTAATTCTCTACTCGAAATCTAAGCCACAAAATTGCAGCACTGAGACCTCAAAGTACCATTGCCACTTTCTCCTGTGAAACAAACGAAGAACAGTGGGCGATGAGAGGCTCGTAATGGTCAGCTCCGGCGCTGCACCAACCTGTATATAGTTACTATGTTAGCAGCAATAGGCGATAATGAAGATAATGCTAGCTGCAACTTTGGAGAAGATTGGGTACGTTGTTCAAGGAAAACTCAGATGTGAAACTAAAATAGGAGATGGGGTTGTTCCATTACCTGTTCCTTTCATGAAAAGAAAGAAAGGAACTTCGCAAATTTCGCTCCTGGGACGGTGTGGAAGAAAGAAAACACAATTTTCTTCATCAACCATTGCATCGGATCCATGTGCTTGCACCTTAAAGAAGTTCATAATTCAGGACTGTGGTCAGAAGCTTTTCGAAACAAATTTTAATGAAAGAAGTAAATGTTTCATCGAGAGGAGCTAATTTGAGTGCTGCAAAAGCACTGATTCAGAGTCTAAATGCTAACTTTTTGGATAGCGTTCGATTTTTTTAAATATGGAATAAAGTTTCAATTCACGAAAGTAGAAGCCTAGAACTCCCACTAGAAGAAATCTTTCAATTCACCAAGCAGCTAGTCTCTCTAATCAACATGAAATTGTAAATCAACGACAAAAACTTGGATCCAATTCACATCTCTTCGACTGTGAATGAAATTTCATAGTCCAAATTTAGTCTTAAGCCTTTCCCTGAACAGAGCAGTTTCAGAATCACCTATTTCTTTGTTAAGACGGAAACCATCTTGACAAATTTGTCAAACCTCAAAGGTCATGGTATTTCCCAGAGCAACAGGATTATCAAAAAAAGACTAGAAAAAAAGTCAATGATCTAACATATCAAACAAACTTGCCAAAAATCAAATCGAGTCACAGAGGACGAAAACAAGAAAAGGATTGGTTCAACAAAGAATGGGAAAAAAAAATTCTTACAACGTATATCTCACGCTTGAACTCTGTTGCAAGACATTCAATCGCTATGTCATCCCCAAAAGCTGCGGCGTGGCCCTCTCTGTTCTCATCCACATGTAACAATCCGTCCTCTGCGTATTGCAGAGTAATAATATCGTACTCATCGCTATGGGAACCGGAAATTGACATGTATTTCGCCCAACTAGCACCGTCGTTAATCGGAATACATCTTTCTTTGTAAATCGACTCCGCCGCCGTTTCTCTTCAATCGGAGCAAACAAAATTAGATGCAAATACATGGAAAATTGAAAAGGCGCAATCGCCGTAGAGGAACTTTAGGAAAAACAATTTAGATCTCAGGTTTTCGTCGTCCAGAAGTTATAAAATTGTTATAGAAGAGACATTTCAGATCCAATCTGCCGAGAATTGTTTATACCTCTGCATTCCAAGTTGAACGAGCTCGTCGATAGCTCCGTCCAATGCCGGCCGATCCTCTTTCTTGGTCAACAATTTAACCTCTTGAACCACATGGATTCCCCATCCATTCTTCAGATCGGGCGAGTACAGATGCCTAATCGCGTCATTAATCACCTCCTTCTCCTCCAATCTTGCAGATTCAAAATCCTCCAAGAATCGCCTCACCGTCCGGCGCCGGAGCTCGCGAGCGTCGACCTCACGCGCCATACTCATAGCCTTGTGAGAAGCCGTAAACAAGCAATTTCCATCAGAAGACACCTCACCGCCATGCGAGAGCCGAAACACAACAGATCTCAACCGCACCGAAGAGGAATCTCCACCATCCAGCTCCGGTTGCTTCCAGAGAACGCCCTTGGCATGAAGTCTCTGAAGCTGCCGCCTCTGCTGGTCCTCAAGACCAAGAACATCATCCCAGGCAGTGGCCACGACGGCCGCCGTCTGGTCAAGAAGATCCAGAGCTCCATTAGCATCAATCACGGCGGAAGAGTTCTGGTCCCTCCAATTAACGGTCGGTGAGGTGGTCGGAAACGACTTGGCTACAGCCGTGGTGGAATCACAGAGTACCTTCCCCATTGTTGCAGCAGAAATGGCGGTAAAATGGAAGGATATTGAACCGTTACAGAGTCCTTTATTTGTCTTTCTTTCTTTCTTTCTCTCCTTCCGATGTCGACGAATAGAGTTGCAGAGGAGAGAGAAGAGAGAGAAAGACTAGAAGTGGGTTTAGGGTTAACGGATAGATGTACGAAGCAAAAGAATGAACACACGTGGACCAATCTCGACTATTTAAGGGCGCATTTTAGCACAGATTCTCACCCTAATGCTCCAACGGATTCATTTGCTAATATGCACCGTCAATAACGTAATATCCACCATAAATAATTTCTTTTATTTATACTTATTACACCTTCCTCTTTTTATTTATTTGTTTTTCTGGAATTAATATGCATTTTTCGCTTTATTTTGTAATAAATAGTCTTCAAATAAATTTAAAAGAATCAGAATTATTTATTTCTTTTTGGTGAAAGTAGTTTTTATAAAGGGATAATGTGTCTTATTCTAGGCTAGAATCAATTAAATATTTTAATTAATAAAATTTACATGATAAAATATAAATAGTTCGATCATTATTTTTATAATTATTAAACTAAAAAAAATAGAAAAAACTATCAAATTCAAATATATGATAAAACATTTAAGAGATATCAATTTTATAGTTTACCCAAAAATTATAATATATATAATTATTCTTTTATCTAATTTTTAAATGCAGTTATCTAATAAAATTTGGCTCATTTATCTAAAAAAATTGTAATAAAATAAAATAATAATAATAATTTAAAATTTTCAGCCAGCTCAAGTGCCGCCTCCACCCAACCAACGTCGGATATTCAACAATCCTCAACTCCCTCGCTTAGCTCTTAATATTGTTTTTTTTTTTTTTTTTAAATTATTGAAATTTATGAATTTTGACAAAATAATTTAAATTTAGATCTAAATTAATACAATTATGCTCAAATTTGATAACTATAAAATAGAATGAAACCCAAAATAATAATAATAATAATAATAAAAAAAAAAAAAAAAAAAAAAAAACTTGGGGAGTCGGCCTTGGAGAGACAAAATGTGGATTAAGTAGAGAGAGAATGAAAGAAAACAGAGGTACGTGAGGGTCACAACCTTCGTTTTTCTACAAAAAAGGGTCAACGGTTAACGAACAAACTGAAAATTAGAGGCCAATAAGCTATCAATCCCTCTGTTTTTGCCACCCCCATCTTTTCTTCTCCACCATTAATCTTCACCAAAACTCACCAACTGAATCCTAGAGAGAGAAAAACAGAGACACAGAACAGAGACGAAGCCGGAGAGACTCTCTAATCCCATTTCCCCCCCTTCTTCCTCACCAAAAATCCCTGTTCTTCAGTTTCTTTGTCTCTCAATTTCTTAACTTTTTTCACAATATTCATGGAGAAAACCCCACCCCCAGAAAAGTCTGAAAGTTTTTCAAGAAATTTCAATAGAAGGATTGCGAATTTGGGCTCACCTCGCCGGACTACCGATGCCGCCGCTGATGCTAAATCGGAAGCTGAAAAGCATGCCGATCGTGAAGATGAAGCGTTCATTGAAGAGCCTCTTTCTGAATCAGAAACAGCTTTGATTTTCGAAGAGGTTGATCGATTCCTTGCGAATTCGTCCGATGCTAGAGATGACGGATCGAATCTCATGGTTGAAATTCCGAGCTCCGTTCTTTCCTTGTGCAAAATGGTGGACTCGATGACCTCCAGGTTCTATTCTACCAAAATTCCGGCGAAGCTCGGTAGCGATCCTGACCTAGATTCTTCGTTTTTCGAAGCTCTTAATCGCATTTCGAAGGTTGCGATTAAATTAAGCGAATTCCCTACGACCACTGCCTCCATTCCTTCGCTCAATCGAACCACCACGTCTCTACAGCGAGCCATGTCGTTATTGGACGAAGAATTCAACGCGCTTCTGAAAGAATGCAAACATCGAGAGTCCGATTCGAAATTTGATAAGAAAGCGTTGAAGCAATCGTCGTTCAAATCAAGCAACGAATCAACAGATCAACATCACAGCGCCGTTCCTGAATCATCCGAGCCAGATTCTACCAAGGAGGAAGAATTTCCCTCTTTCTCGCTGGAAACTATATCGAAAATGAAAAGAATCGCCGAAACGATGATCTGCGCCGGCTACGAGAAGGAATGTTGTTTCAGCTACAGCTTACTCCGGCAGAGCTCGTTCAAAGGAATACTGAACAAGTACGGATACGAAAATATTAGCATAGACGACATACAGAAAATGCAATGGGAGATTCTTCAATCGGAAATCGACAAATGGATGGCCGTCGTCAATAAATGCTCAAGTTCCTTGTTCCCAGGCGAGTGGAAGCTCTGCGACGCTGTTTTCGCCGATCATCCCTTCATTGCTCATACGCTCTTCAGCGGTTTAACAAGAGGAATAGTCATCAAGCTTCTCAACTTCGCAAATGCGGTGGTTCTAACAAAGCGATCGGCGGAGAAGATGTTCAAATTCCTCGACATGTACGAGACCCTCCGCGATTTGATTCCGGCATTCAATGGCTTCCCTGAAAATTGCAGAACAGAGCTAATTTCAGAAGCGGAAGGGGCAAAACGCGGAATAGGCGAAGCAATAGTCGGGATTTTCTACGACCTAGAAAGCTCAATCAAAAGCGACAACGCGAAAATTCCTGTTCCAGGAGGAGCAGTTCATCCATTGACGCGCTACATAATGAATTACCTAAAATACGCTTGCGAGTACAAAGAAACCCTAGAACAGGTCCTTGAATTCCTCGACCCTAAAGCCGAAGAAAATCGACCGGCAATAATCGACGAAAACGACGATGAATCCCCGAGAAAGTCTCAGCTCGCATATCAGGTGACGATGGTGATGGATCTGCTGGACGCGAACCTCGCGATGAGATCGAAACTGTACCGCGACGCATCTCTTCGGTACATCTTCCTGATGAACAACGGAAGGTACATATTTCAGAAAATCAAAAGCTCGAGTGGAATAACGGAATTGATGGGAGACCGCTGGTGCCGGAAACGATCGACGAATCTGCGACGGTACCACAAAAATTACCAGCGAGAAACATGGAGTAAGGTGCTGCAATGCCTGAACCACGAAGGATTGCAGGTGAACGGGAAGGTATCGAAGCCGATATTGAAGGAGAGATTCAAAAGCTTCAACGCGATGTTCGATGAAATACACAAAACGCAGAGCAGTTGGGTGGTGAGCGACGACCAGCTTCAATCGGAGCTTCGGATTTCAGTGTCGGCGGTGATGATTCCGGCATACCGTTCGTTCGTGGGGAGATTCAAGCAGTATTTCGATCCGGGAAGACAATCGGAGAAGTACATAAAGTATCAGCCGGACGATATTGAAGGCTTGATCGAGGACCTGTTTGATGGCAATACTGCCTCTATGTCGAGAAGGAGAACGTAGCCGAAGCCCAAAATTCAGCCCATTAACTTCTTTTCTTTTTCTCTTTTTTTTTTCTTTTTTTTTTTTTTTTTTTTTTTTTTCTTTTTTCTCCCTTTTGGAATTATTGAATTTTATGGAATTATAAGTTTTCAAATTTTAATTTTTTTTTTGTTCTATTACAAGATATAATCTTTGTATATATTTTTAAAAAAAAATACTTTTTTGAAAATCTTAGTTGAATTTTAACTTGCATCTTTTTTTTAATTAATCTTTTTTATATTTAATTTGGAGTTCAAAAATATTTTTAGTTATATCATCTTGTTCATTTTTTTTTTATATTTAATCAGAAACAATTAGGATTCGAACATTTTTTTTTATTTGAAACATTAATGAGCTTGTTCCGTAATATGTAAGCTTAGAGAGAAAATAAGACAATATGAAAATTGCGGAAATTTTATTGAAAAAACCTATTGATAATTTACAAACTCAAGGATACAATCGAAAATCAAATTCATTCGATCGTCATCGACTATCAAAAAAGAAATAAAAATCATAAAACCCTAATTAAATGAATTCTTCCCGAAAAGAATTATTCCATCCATCGAGATGGAATAAAAAGATGACGAGAGCCATAAAGCTTTTGACTTCCATGGCCATGGAGAACATCAAAGCCATCCTCCATCTTCCTCAACACTCTGTAAAACCTACCAACTTTGCATGGAAGCCAAAGAGGAGCTTGGCTGTTATATCCATATTCCGACCTCGCTTCCTCTAGCAGCATCTTGAACAGCGGATGACTTGCTCGTTCAACTTTGATCACAAACCTTTGCATTTCAACTCCGACATAGACCGAGAAATAACCCTCCGGTGCCACCCTCAGCTTTCGTGGGCGGTGTTTGTCGATGATAGCTTCTTCATCTCCGACCAAGGAGGTTATCGATCGGTTGTCGATCGATTTGCAGCATTTCCAAGGGGTGGTGAAGATGAATGCTTTCATATTGTTTGGTTTGAGTTTGCTTACAAGCAAATGTTTAATGAAGATTTTGAATTTTATAGCCTTTGATAATGCTTGTCGTGTGGCCCACAGCATAAAAATGTCAACTCTGTGCAAAAGTCAATTTTCTTGATCCAATTAATTTTGGAGGATCTGATTTGTATTGTGTCCACTTTTGTCCAAAATAAAATTGGTCAACATGATTATTTTTTTAATTCAATTTATTTTATATTTATCGCATTTTAATTTTAATTTTAGACCATTTCTTTAGGGATAGATAGATTAAATAATTAAAAGAAAATTTCATTTATAAAAAGGAAATTATTTTAAAAACATATTATAAATTAAATAATAAAAATAATTGTTTTATATCAAACATTGGTTCTATGGTGTAGTGGTTAGCACTCTGGACTTTGAATCCAGCGACCTGGGTTCGACTCCCGGTAGGACCTTTTTATTTTCTCCTTTTTCCTTCGGTTTTATTTTTACTTTCAGTTTCCGTTTTCATGACAACATAACAAGCATTAGACGTTAATGGAAAATAAATTAAAAAAATTTGTTTTAATTAAAAATAGAAAATAGTTAAAAAAAGGTATATATATATATATATATATATATATATTTTTGTTAGAAAAAAATTAATTGAATTTGAGAACCAAATGCAACGAAAGCCGAACCTATAATCTTAGCAGCCTTTGCCCGAAGCTTCAGGATTTCTTCCATTTTCTTCCCTTTTTCTTTTCCACCATTTCCCCCATTTTTTTCAATTATTCTTGCATCATGTTCGTTAGTACACACGTCAATTTTCGTCGTCGCAGTACGAAGAACCTGGAAATCTCCTTCTTGTCGGTTCTAGCAATTCTTTCCCTTTTTCTGCGGTGAATTGTATGATGCTGGCACTTGAATCTGCCGTCAGAATCTCCGATGTCTCCTCCACCGATCATGCCCTCAATGTCACCGCATTCGCCTTTGTCCCAAGGCCGAGGTCTGTGCTTCAATCTTTTGATCGATTTCTTTTGGAATCGTTTGATTTCATGCATTTTGTTTGTTTACATTTTGTTCTCTGTTTTAATTTAGAGGCTAACATTTTGGAAGATGGAAATGATCGCGCATGTCGATCGTCGAAATTCCTTGTGATTGGTCATAGAGGATTCGGGATGAACATCTTGCAATCCTCTGATTCGCGTTTTAAATTAATGAAGGAGAATTCCATTCCGTCCTTCATGGCGGCCACTAGGTTTCCAGTCGATTTCATCGAATTCGACGTTCAGGTGAGAGAGATTTCCATTGTTTCGCACGTTCGATCTCTTGGACCTCGTTGCTTTGTGCGATTTCTTATGCATGTCGATTTACTTCACAAATTTTCTAAATAGAAACTGTTTATATTGTATTTTATGTGTTCTGTTCCCACTGTCTTCTAATATGATAATTGAAACTTCAAATTGTTGCTTGTCGTCTAATGGATGGAGATGGTTCTTGTGAATTTTTCATCGATCACTTCTCTTAATTTGCTTTACCGATTTGTCGTCTAATGGATGGAGATGGTTCTTGTGAATGTTTCTTTTGTTCTTTTTTTCTTTTTCCTCTTTCCATCCTTGCCTTTATAAGGAAGAACTTTTTAAGAGCATGTTTTTGTAGGTAACCAAAGATGGCTGCCCAGTCGTTTTCCATGACTGTTTGATTCTTACTGAGGAAAAGGTTAGGCCCTTCCTTTTTGACCCAAATCATTGGAACTTTTATCTTCGCTATGGATTTTGGTATGTTTTCTTTTTTGGCTTCTCTCCGTAATTTATTGAACTGTAAATGACTATTGGTTTCAGGGTGCTATTGTGGAGAAAAGAGTTACAGAGCTCACGTTGGAAGAATTTCTTTCATATGGGCCACAAGATGATCCTGGGAAGGTAAGTGATTCCATCTCTTCTTCCTAAACCGTTAGGGTATTTGGGGAATGAAAAAGATGAATAGCTAAATCATGCAATTTTGTTGTGTTGATGGGCATTCAGATGGGCAAGCCTCTATTTAGAAGGACCATAGATGGGGGAATATTTGAGTGGAAAGTTGAAAGTGATGCGCCGTTATGCACACTGCGAGAAGCTTTTGCGAAAATTGATCATTCGATTGGTTTCAATATAGAATTGAAGTTCGATGATCTGGTGGTTTACAAAGAGGAGCAACTTGCTCATGTTCTCCAACAAATCTTAAAGGTACTTGTTTCTGCCAAACATGCAAACTGAGATTGTGTGAGTGATTATGCTTATCAAAAGAAAATCTTGAACAGGTGGTGAAAGAGAATGCCAAGGACAGACCTATTATATTTTCAAGTTTTATTCCAGATGCTGCTCAGTTAGTTAAGAAACTTCAGAGCACCTACTCTGTAAGATCATTTCCTCACCATATTGTTTCATTTGCATTTACTCCTTCAAATTCAATCCTGAATTGATGTTTAGCAACTGGGATCATTTTAAAGGTTATATCCATGTGACGACTCTGCTTTAATTGCAATGGTGAATATAATAACAAAATGCTGGTTCACCCAATTAGCTTCTAAGAAGATCTTTGCCTTAATGTCAAGTAGCTGAGTGCTTAGATATCTCTTTATATCTATGTAACCTGACCAGGTATTCTTCCTGACCAATGGAGGATCCAAACTTTACCCTGATGTTAGAAGGAACTCGTTGGAGGAAGCCATTAACGTGTGTATGACAGGTTGTTTGCACGGTATCGTTGCAGAAGTTTCGTCGATTTTGAGAAATCCTGCAGCAGTCAATAGAATCAGAAATTCAGGACTCTCACTAATAACCTACGGCCAATTAAAGTAAGTTCCATATTCTTTTCTTTCATGTTTTCCTCTCTTATATAAATGTTGTTCCATCGAAGTATTTAGCACACTCCTGCTGTTCAGTAATATAGCAGAAGTTGTGTACGTGCAACGTTTACTGAGGGTGGAGGGAGTAATTGTTGACTTAGTACAAGAAATCACAGAGGCCGTTTATGGTATCGTCTCTTCTTCCGTCCAGGAAGAAAGAGCAGTGAACAAACATGAAGGTCCGAACGACACCCGACATCTCCCAACAGCAATTGAAGATGAGAGCTTGCCTTCTGATGAACAGCTAAAGCAGGTACGCTCGCAAAAGATAAATCTGAGTTCTCACATTGATAACATAATCCAAGTTTATCAATGTCAATAAGCATGAAGTTGATAGCTATGGCATTCAGCATTGATAATATAATCCAAGTTTATCAATGTATGTAAATAAAGCATGATCTATATTTAGCCATTGTACCATATCCTTTTTTCCATTCAATTTTATTTTCATCATTTTCTCTCTCAACATTCGTTGGATCTTCTTCATGACCCATCAGACAAAATCAAGAACAACTACATATTCTAATCCGAAATCCCTTGCCTTAGATCTTAGGTCTCTTGTTCTCAGTAAGCCACCATTGCTTCCGCCGCCCATAATACTCAAGAGCAGCATATTAGTGGTGGCTGGAGTCGTCTCCGGCCCCATTAGATGCGTGGATTAGCAGTCGTTGAACCCAAGTTCCCATTTGAGCTAATCCATGACTTTCGACCATATCTCACCCATCCATTAAAAGTGATTACTTGTTTGATCAAATCATCAAAAAATAGACGAAAAGTCCTCCAATTAATGAAGTGAAAACAATAGATTAAATGGTAATGAAGCAAAAGAGGTAGAAACATAATGGTGGCTGTGAGACAATGTGAGAGAGAGAGAGAGTGGGAGATTGTATGCATAACTTGAAACAATTATTTGCTATCTTCAACGTAACACGCAATCTCCTTTGACCTTTGAACCTTTTTGAGAACAAAATATAGCGAAGAGAGACAGATTCTTAGGAGACCACAACTTTTCTTTTACGTCTCAATATGAATATGTTCAAAGTGATCAAGTGGGTGTGGATTTATAATATTCGTTCACTTCTCTCTCTCTCTCTCTCTCTCTCATGCTAATTATTCATTATTATTTATGAATCATGTTTGCATTATTTTCACAATTGCGTAGCTCATACTGATCAAAAGGTTCGAGGTTTAATTCCCTCTGTGTGGTTTTGGAAACAAAAAAAAGTTTGATTAAGAGGAGGGAAAATTCGAAAACAAAATCAAGTCTAGTCTTTTTTACAAATCTTCATCATGACCTCGAACATTATCGTTCTTCAATCAAGACCTAGCCACCCATGAACTTGCAATACTTTATCAAGTTTAAGGTGTAAATTGCAACACTAAGTTTAGGGTAAAAATTGATAAACTTGAAGGTAAAAATGATTTTCTTTCTCCCAATATTTGTTTTTTTTTTTTTTAAAAGAAAAAAACTTAGCACTGTTGATTCAAAATCTTTAACTCGTAGGAAAGGTCACTAATACCTTCAACCTAAATATATTAAAAAACAAAAGTCAACGTTTTGATAATACGAAGTGGATTTGACGTATTTGTATGTCAATTTTGAGGCTACAAAAAAGGATAATATATATATATTTTTTTTTATTATTTTACTTTAAGAGTGTCAATTTTGTGGTATATTTTTCCAAAGCCCAATCCTTTTCAAAAATAGTCCATTTCATTCCCATCATATTTATAATTATAATGATAACACGGGCAGGCTTTTAAGGGCAAAATGGTAACTTGGAAGGGTAAAGATTCCCAAAAGACGTACATATCCAAAATTCTACCCCTTGATCCAAAATATGGAGACCATAAGATAAGTGGAAATCTTGAAATTGATTGTCATATATAATGACCCTTTTGTCCCTTCCCCTCCAATATTATTCCCTTTGTCGCTGACCAAGCTCATTATTTTAATAAAAATTCCTAACGTCCTCACCCATAGAATAATTTTCTGAGTGAGACAGTAAACTTTTCGTTTAAACAGAGAAGGGAGAAAATAGTAGAGTGAGATTTCTCTTTATGAGTTAAAAAGGTTGGGAAGCAAAATCATATTCCGCGTTTCCACCCTCAATCTTGTTTCATTTTATATATATTTTTCACTTTGATCTTCGTAAAAAGTAAATGAATTTTTTTTTGTAGGGATAAATATTGAAATAGGAGACAGAAATGGAGATAAGAAAGGCGGGACATGTGGACTCACCTACCCATTTTTCCTCTTTTTCATTTTCATTTTAATCTTTTTAATGTTTTTAAACAAGTTTTAGAAAAAAAAGAAAAACAAAATGAATAAAAATAATTTCAATAATAATAATAATACTAATAACCTATATGAGAAATAATTTTGGATATTTTGACCTTTCTATTTATATATTAAGTTACGAGGAAACGTACATTTTAATGTCCAAGTTTTTCTATTTTTATAATTTAGTTTAATGTAACGTGTCGATGTAGATATAGTTGATTAAATACACGGTTCCATTAATTTAGGATGTAGTCACTTTTTTCATGACGTTAAGTCTTTTATTTAATCATTACAAGATCTTGTCGATATAGGACAAAAGCGTTATGAACGGATGATGACGTTTATTGGAAAGACCATAAAAATCTTAAGAACGCACGTTTTCTAGGGATCTCAAACTAAAGTTTCCTATTTTAAACGAAAACGCTTTTGGTAAATTTTCAACTTTAAATGTTGACTTTGAATTTTTTAGCGGTGCACGTGGTAGCTGTCTTACGTCACATTTTAGAAGTTGGGGCCGTTACAAGTTTTCTCCCTAATCAGTATATTTATGAATATCACTAAAATCCTTCAATGAGCGTGCATGCGGTGGCTATCCAATTACGTCACGTTCTACACGTTGAAGCCGTTTCAAATCTTCTCTCTAATCAATACAATTATGAATGTTACTGAAATCCGTCAACGTCCACTTATCTACATGTAAACCTCTACTTTTTGCAACTAACGGATTTAGTATCATTTTTTATCCTTTTATTTTGGATGTTCAATACAACTTTAAGATTTGAAGGTTCACATATATTCTAATGTCCGAGTTTTTCTATTTTTATAATTTAGTTTACTGTGACATATGTCGATGTAGGTATAGTTGATTAAATACACGATTCCATTAGTTTAGGATGTCGTCACTTTTTTCATGACGTTAAGTCTTTTATTTAATCATTACAAGATCTTGTCGATACAGGACAAAAGCGTTACGAACGAATGACGAGGTTTTTTGGAAGGATCATACAAATCTTAGAACCGCACGTATTTGCCGTTAACCTTTATGCTTTTAAGATTTCTAGGGATCCCAAACTAAAGTTTCCTATTTTAAATCGAAATCCTTTTGGTAAATTTCCAACTTTAAATGTTGGCTTTGTATTATTTAGCGGTGCACGTGGTAGCTGTCCGATTACGTCACATTTTAGAAGTTGGGGCCGTTACAAATTTTCTCCCTAATGAGTACTATGAAATCTTTCAACGAGCGTGCACGTAGTAGCTATTCGATTACGTCACATTTTAGAAGTTGGGGCCGTTACAAATTTTCTCCCTAATCAGTACAATTATGAATGTCACTAAAATCTTTCAACGAGCGTGCATGCGGTAGCTGTCCAATTACGTCATGTTCTAGACGTTAAGACCGTTACAAATTTTCTTTTTAATAAGTACAATTATAAATGTCACTAAAATCTTTCAACGAGCGTGCATGTGGTAGCTCTCCAACTACGTCATGTTCTAGATGCCGAGGCCGTTACAAATTTTCTTTCTAATCAATACAATTATGAACGTCACCAAAATCTTTCAACGAGCGTGCATGCGGTAGGTGTCGAATTACATCATGGGCCGTTACAAATTTCCTTTCTAATCATTTCAATTATGAACGTCACAGAAATCCTTCAACGTCCACATATCTACACGTAAACTTCTATTTTTTTATAGCTAACCGATCACGTGTCATTTTTTATCCTTTTATTTTGGACGTTCAATACAACTTCAAGATTCGAAATGGTCGTTTTCAACCACTCATCGAGCGGGAAAGGTATTTTTTGAAATAATTAAAAAAAAATTAATGATGGGAATAATTTTTTAAAAATCAATCTAGGATGAAATTTGGATAATATCATATAAATCTAAATTAATTTATTATATGAAATAAAAATCCATTATTTTAATAGTTAGGGCACTTGTAGCGATCTCCCTTGTCTCCCACATTCAAACAAAGTAACAATAATGACGTGGGTACTTTCGTACTTTCCATTTGAAAATCTCTCTTGGGTACTTGGTTTCTCCCTTACCCGACCCGTCCTTATCTCCGTCAATTACCAAATTACCCTCTTCTCCATTTTCACACGCCAAATTGACAGCAATTCATTTTTTTAAGGGGAAAAAAATAAAAAGCGAATACTTTATCTAACAATTTCCTTTTATGAAACCCTTTTTCATAAATAAAGTTGTTTTTTAATTAAGAAGAAACGTTATAAGACGGTTAAATTTTAATTAGAAATGACAAATAAATTAATTTTGATTATGTTAGCATGACATCATAAATAAAAAAATTAGAATTAATATATATATTACACTTTTTTTTTTTATTTTTTTTTATTTTATTAGATGACGTATATGAGGGGAGATTACCTTCCATCTATAGAAAAAAACTTTTTACTTTGCCTTTTTTGGATATACTCGTATTATTTATTTATTTTTTTTAAAATAAATAATGGGTATTGAATCCGACCCCATCTAATGAAAGTGATCCTAAAAATACAATGACTAAGAAAAACTTAATAGAATTTGACGTTATTAATTATACCAATAAAATCGTTGTATAAGATTCGAATCAAAATTCGAAAATTTGGACTCGACGTCTAATGACTTCGGGGTTTTCCGACATTCTCCTGCAAGATAACCACTACATTGAGGCTTCTCGGAGTGAAAACTATCCTCCACAAAACAAATACATGTTCTTTTAGCTTCCCTGCCAAATTAAACTTTTTCTTAGTCATCTTATCCTCAAAACTACTCTCGTTCAAATGTAGTCTAGGTTTTTTTTTTTTTTTTGGAGCAATTCTCTGTTAGGTGACCTCTCGGGAATTTGATGTAGATAATCATCAGTATTTTAAAATATTTAAGCAAAATTAAAAAAAAAAAAAAGAGAAAAGAAAAAGAAAAAGCATTGTTTAAAATTACAATCCACCGTAAAACCAGCACATTGAGTTCCGTTGAGGGGCTGTGTGTTAAACATGAAGGGGGATGAAATTGAGGGAGGGAGAGAGAGAGAGGGAGAGAGAGAGAGAGAGATTGAGTCTAATTCACGCTAAAAACGTATTAGCCCACCACTCCTCCCCTCCGCCTACAAAGCCATCACTATAAAAGCTCACCCTCGCCGCTCCTATTCAACTCACTCCACCCATCCAATCTCCAATACAATTCCCAACAATGGCCGCCAACAGAATCGCGTACCTCAAGAATGGCGCCCTCCGCTTCCCCCCTGGCTTCCGCTTCCACCCCACCGACGAGGAACTCCTCCTCCAATACCTCATGAGAAGAGCCTTCTCACTCCCCCTTCCTGCCCCCGTCATCTCCGACATCGATGGCGGCCGATTCGACCCATGGGTCCTCCCAGGTTCCATCACAGTCCCACCATTTCCCCTAATTCGATTTCGTTTTGTATCTGTTGTTTTCATTTGGGGTTGATTTTTTACTAATGGGGTTTCGGTGATTTTTTCTGGGTCAGGAAATTGGCAGCGGGAGAGGTACTTTTTCAGCACCAAATTCCCCAAATTCCCCAATGGGGGAAGCTTCATCAGAATCACTGCCTCTGGGTACTGGAAGCCCGTTGGAAACGACCGTGCTGTTGTCTCTTCCAAGCAGGATCAGCTCGTGGGGTGGAAGAAATCCCTGGTGTTCTACGTTGGGAAGTTTCCATATGGCATGAAGACTGATTGGATTATGCATGAGTATCGCCTGGTTGATTTTCCTCCATCCGCCATGAATGCCCAACTTCCCCCCTTCGTGAGCATCTCCTACTTCTTCTTTTAACTCTTCTTTTATGTTGGACTGTTCAATTGAGCTGAGCTGAGCTGAGCTGTGCTGATTCTTGTCTGTTTGTCTGGTTTGTCGCTGCAGAACCCCAACCTGGTGTTATGTCGAATTTTCTTCAAGAAAAGAGACATAAGGGAGAATGATGAGAACAACAACGTTGGTAGCAGGCCTGTGCTTCGTAACTTTCTGAGAGCAACCAACAACTCTGAATTGAATCCCTCTCCTACCTCTTCTTCTTCCTCTGGATCAAGTGGAGTTACTGATATTACTCTGGGCAATTCTGATGATGATGACGACGATGATGATTATGAAGAAGAAGACGATGAAGAAACCACCAGCTTTTACAAGAACACTTAAAAACAAGCGTCTAGCTTGAAGTAGCTGCTGTCCTTTTCCCATGAAGCTCTATAGGCTTCTGGGCAACCTCTACTCCATCCCCTGTTCTTCCCCCTTCCCATACACAGTATAATTAAAACAAAAAAAAAAAAAACAAAAAAACATACAGTGTAATCATATTTCCCCCACAGTGAAATATATCATCCCCCCCCCCCAATTCTCCAACTTCCACCTGTTCTTCGACTGTTTTATTGACTGACTTACGTAATTCTGACGATTTCGAAATGAATACGTCGAAAGAAAACAAAACGAAAGAATTTGGAATTAGATTAATGAATCGGTAACGGTCATCACATACTATAGTAGACTCAAACGGTATATAACGGTTGGTTATATTGTGGGAGATTCATACAACGGTTTTCTCGAATCTTTTATTGATGTAATTGTGTCGATATCGAATAAAGACACGAGTGGAAAAGAAAAGGAAAGATGATGAATTTGGTGTAATGAAGAGTAATCTACTATAGTAGACTCAAACGGTACAAAACGGTCAAACGGTACGAAACGGTTCGAGCGTTTTGGAATGTTTTATGAGTTGAGTAGAGCGGATTTTGTCGAGAGACGAAGAGGACGGGAAAGGGAACTTGGTTGCGTACCCCTATGAAGAAGCAAGAGATTTTTGGTATTGTGAAAGGAAACAAAGTTGGAAAAGAGAATTGTAATATGGGAATAAAGAAGTGGGGGACCCTTACTTCTTGGAAGCTCAAATACGTCTCTTTAATTTTTATGTTTTTTTCCCTCTAAATCTCTTAAAATGGTACCCATCGCCATTGATGAAGATAGCTGGTTTTAAGGTGCTTTTTAGAGCCAGTAGAGTGTACAAAGAAACTACTTTTAAGAGACAGCCCCTTGATTTAGTTCTCGCATTTATTTAAATTTATGAATATACTACGTGAAAAATCAAAACTTTAGAGTTTTATTAGACATAAAATAATGGAAAGTTTACGGGCTAATTTAATATTTTTTAAGTTTAGAAATTTAAGATTCCGTCAGTCCTATCGTGCTTTTGTTCCCCTTCCTAACTAATGTGAAATCTCACAATCCACCCCTTTGGAGACCTAACGTTCTCAGTGGCACACCGCTCTGACTTTGATATCATTTGTTCCACCCTTTTAGAGACCCAACGTCCTCAGTGGCACATCGCTCTGACTTTGATACCATTTGTGTTCCACCCCTTTAGAGACTCAACGTCCTCAGTGGCACATTGCTCTAACTTTGATACCATTTGTTCCACCCCTTTAGAGACCCAACGCCCTCAGTGGCACATCGCTCTGACTTTGATACCATTTGTTCCACCCCTTTAGAGACCCAACGCCCTCAGTGGCACATTGCTCTGACTTTGATACTATTTGTTCCACCCCTTTAGAGACCCAGCGTCCTCAGTGGCACATCGCTCTGACTTTGATACCATTTGTTCCACCCCTTTAGAGACCCAACATCCTCAGTGGCACATCGCTTTGTTCCACCCCTTTAGAGACCCAACGTCCTCAGTGGCACATTGCTCTGACTTTGATACCATTTGTATCAGCCCAAGTCCACCCTAGCGGATGTTGTCTGCTTTAGCCCGTTATGTATTGCCATTAGTTTTATTAAAATACCGACACAAAATTAAAGGTTTTGAGATCGGTTAAACTTCATTTTTTAATAAATTTTTTAGTCATAATAAATTTGAAATTAAGAAACAAAATTGTGATTTAATTGGGAAAAATAATGTTGGAATTTTCAAATTTAATGGAAATTTCGTCCATTAGGTAAACTTCTTAAAAGAAGCCATAATTTCCCTTTGCTAATTTGCTATTTATCAAGTCCCGTAAGGAATCTTTGTAGGACCAATTAGTATGAACAACTTTTTTTATTTTTGAAAAGTAGAGTAAACAATAGAGGTAAGTTGAAATTAAGCCTAAAACGAGCTTAATTATATAAAATTTACGTAAACACGTCTTTATTAAAAATTTGAAAACATAGATTCGATAACTCTAGGTTAAACACCTCGAGACTATACTACTCTGTAAGCCAAAGCCAAACCTGACCCGAGTATAGAAAGTTAGAAACATAAGATAAAAAAATATCTACTTTTACAATTAAATTACAAGTTTAGTCTCTCAACTTTCTATATTATGAATTGGTTCTTCGACTCGATATAACAGATGTACCGAGTGCTAGGCTGATATCAAAGTCGACACGATATCGACATTATTCCTATAATGCATAACATTAGTTCTTTAACTATTTCTAAAAAAGAAAAGCTGATGAAATCACGTGCGTTTGCACCTAGTACAAATATAAGTGGAAGGTAATGGCGAAATATTTACACACACAGCTACTTTCAACCATGGAAGCTGAGTTGAGCTGATCTTCAACAAGCATGGCCTCCGGTAGCCTTCACAAACCGGCCCTTGACTCGCTTTCTCGTATCGGCTCTTGCCTTCCTTGACTCGTAACGAATGTATTTATCGTACCTGTTCCAAGCTACACTAAGTGTCCGGGATAGAAATGCAAAAGGAAACTGCAGTTTACAAGAGAGAATGAAGTATGCACCTTCGAGTTTTCCGTTTCTCCTTGTAACGCTGCATTGCGTTGCCTCTATTCTGTGCAAGAAGCTCCAAGTCAGCCTTGGTTGTCGATGTCGACAATATACCATCTCTTACGATGATAGGTTGTTGTTCGATTGGCTGCGCATTTTTCGAACTGCCTTTCAGCTTGCTGCAGGTAGTACCATTAGGCAGATTGTTGCTCTCACATGTCGCTGCACGATGGCTTGGCGTCGAGTTATTGACATGACCCTGCAATTTCGAGAAAATATGACAACATCAACAGTCGATTCCCAATGGGAAAGAGCAGAGGACTATACAAGAAAGAAGCACATGAAAATGTAGCAATTAAGTAGGCAGAGGGTATCTGGGTTAGATTTGATCCATGCCAACATCTAGACCGATTGTCATGGGCTTTGGGAAAACCTACAAATTAAATAAGATACAAGCTATTTCCCGAACGGATCTTCTAACAACTCAACCATCGTTAGCAGATATTGTCCTCATTGAACTTTTCCTTTCGGACTTTCCCTCAAACATCAAGCGATGTGCCTGCGAGAAGGCTAAGCCCCAAAGGAGGGTGGACACGAGGCGGTGAGCCAGCAAGGACGCTAGGCCCTGAAGGAGAGTGTTTCAGAGGATCCCATATTGATTGAAGAAAGGAACGAGTGCCAGCGAGGATGCTGGGCCTCGAAGGGGGTAGATTATGAAATCTCACATCGGTTGGGGAGGAGAACGAAGCATTCTTTATAAGGGTGTGGAAACCTCTCCCTAACAGATGCGTTATAAAAACCTTAAGGAAGCCCGAAAGGGGAAAGCCCAAAGAGGACAATATCTGCTAGCGGTGGTCTTTGACAGTTACATGTAGACAACCATCACTCAAACAAAGATTACTAAACTAGACAAACAAGCTGACAAGAACTCATAACATCGAATACGATCATACATCTACAACCAGAGCGAATGCATTTACAACAAATGGTTTGGTTTAGATGATTTCACATACTCAGCACGCTTTGACAAGTACATTTAATTTCACATAGATGGATCTCGTAGTTCATGAAACCTCTGAAATATAATTGTGAGTCTTCTAAGAGACGAGAAAGAATGGGATATAACAAATCTCCTGGTTAAGTAGAAAATCATTTAGATGGACGCAGTAATCAAGAAACAACATTTTCTTCAGGGCAACGAGTAACTCGAAACACGCTAAAAGTGAAATACAGAGCAGGACTTACATTCAATGACGGCAAGTCATCGTGCATGCCAGAGCCATTGATCTGATAGGTTTCTCCTAACAACTTCGTGCATGTTGGGGATGTTTCTTTCAAAAAATCACCAAAATTTTTAATTGTAAATCCCATGTTGCTCGTGCCGTAGGCGTCATCAAATGAGTTTGAATCTTTGTGTCCCCGTAATTGTCCTAAATGAAAGTCCCAAATCTGGAAAAAGTACGCATAGAAAAGAAGGAAAATAAGAAAGGTACCGAAAGGTGGATACCAGAAACAACGACAGGCATTACATGTTTTGACATTGATAATATTAAGGCACCTGGCAAGCAGAAGATAATAAGGAAAAACTTCACCAAATGATAAGCCAGAGACATAAAGCAATAGCTACGACGAACGAGTATAGAAACCGGGTTCCAAACGAAAAGAAAGCAGGATCACTAGGAATCATTTCAATTAACTTCAAGCAAGTACAGTCCCAGATAAAGAACAGGTATAATACACCAAACTTTGTGTGAAGGAAAAAAGGGAGGGGGAATCGATTGAGAACAACCAGCATTGGCAACAGAGAATGATTGCAACAATTCAATTTACAGCAAAAATCAAATAGAGGCTCTAGAAGAAAGAACACAGTTTGAAACCGCTCAAGTCCACCACCAGGAGATATTTCTCTTTAGGCTTTCCCTTCCGGACTTTCCCTCAAAGTTTTAAAACCCGTCTACTAGGGAGAGGTTTCCACACCCTTATAAGGAATGCTTCGTTTCCCTCTCCAACCAATGTGAGATCTCACAATCCACCCCCCTTGGGGACCCAACGTTCTCTCTGGCACACCGTTCGATGCCTGATACCATTTGTAACAGCCTAAATACACCACTAGCAGATATTATTATCTTTGAGCTTTCCCTTCCGGCCTTCCCCTCAATGTTTTAAAATGCGTTTACTAGTAAAAGGTTTCCGAAATGGTTTGTTCACCTCTAGTGAGATCTCATGTTAATAGCCATTCATATCCTTAGAAAAAGACTGTACTACTTTTGAAAGGTTAAACCAGTTGACTGCCAAAGCAGCGTCCTAAGAATGTACGAACTCAATTCCTAGGAATTAGGAAAAAACTTTATTCATTCCTTTAGGCTTTAGACAAAGAAATGGAGTTAAAAAATTAGAGGGTATGTCAAGGACAGCTCAAAGAAGAACATCCTTCGTACAGAATGCTATGCTATAGCTATCAAACTACAAAACAAGCGCATGCTAGAAAAGCTGAAAAACGAAACAGTTGCCAGAACAGAGAAAAGCGACAAAAGCAAATTGAAAAATTACTTGAATGCTTTGACGATTTGGGTTACTATCCCATCCACTAGTGTCATCAACAATGCGCTCGCTATCTTTCAAGCCCATATGCGGCGGCATCGTTAGCAGAGATGTAAAAGAAGTTTGTTGTTGCAGTGATGGCTGAGGAGCAGCAGTAACATCAGCAAAAACCCCATCATCCCCTTTTTCAATTCGACGAGCTTCCAAATCCCCTTGCCAATAACAATCCCCATTCGTTGTTTCAGGAACAAGATTCTCTAATCCATTATCTTCCCCACCTGCATCACCATCGGCAGTGTTACCACCATCATCACCGCCTTGAAAATCCCTCTTAAGAAGCTCAACCAACTGCTTGTAAATCACTTGCTTGTGCTTCCCACAGCTCGGACTCTGCTTCTTCAGCATCGAAGCAGCATCCGTACAGTTGATATTCGCGAAGAGAAAGGGGTTTTCATTCGGAACAATGAGGTCATTAAAAGCAGTCGCACTCGCCCTACAAGCCCAAGAATCAATCTGCATAACCAAATCCTGAGAAGACCCCCAATTTTGCACCAACATCTCGGATTCCTCCAGCTTCTTATCACCAAGATCGAAGCCCCATAACGAAACAAGCTCGAGCGCCGAAGGGCAGCCAGAGAACCCTTCAATCGGAGTTCGATCGTGAGCTGCGGAGACGGAACAACTCCCATGGGCATCCCAATCGCACTCCTGACAGAGCACGAGATTATCCGTCGAACACCGAATAGAAACCGGCTCACACCCACAGTTATCACAGATCTGAGACCGAACGTGCTTCCGAGAGAGCAAATTAGCGGAGTGAACATGGTTGTCGCAGAACAAACAGAGCTTCGCAGAATCAGCTCTACAGTACAGAATCGCAACCTGCTCGTTACAGAAATCACAGGGGACACTCTCGCCCGTTGTGAACTTAGAACAGACCATTCGTCGTCGCCGGTGAAGATCCCAGAGAAGAAAAACCCTAATCCGAAACAACCGGCAGCTGCACAGTGAAGTGGAATTAAAGCTTGTTTTTTATTCGTTTCTTCAGCTCAATTGGCCCTTTGGGCGGTACCGGAAGAATATCCTGATCCCAATCGAAAAATGTGGGGGTTGATGAGCTTGCAGATCCTCGGCCATTTCTCTCAGGCCCTTTTTCGTCATTTCATAGGCTTCCATGGAAATATATCTCCCGACAAATCTCATTGACAGTGACAAATTATTAATTTTCATTTTAATCAAAATTATTTTAAGTTTTAGTAAAATTACAAACACGCCCTTTATAACTTTAAAAAATTACCGCTTGGTCCCACTTTCTATTTTCTTTTTCTTTTTCTTTTCATTAAATTACTAATAAAAAATTTTAAAATTATTTATTTTTACATTTAATGTGCTCTTAAACTCCTAATTTAATTTTAAATAATTACTATTTTATTTCTAATTCAACTGATTAGTACTTTAAATCATGATTAATGGGAAATTAAAAAAAAATAACGGGAACGTGGATATGATGAGTTGGCATAGGTGGTGGGGCCCAACTTGTTAAAATATATAATATAAAATATAAAAATCTCACCGGCCTATATTAAAACGCTAAATTCGTACATTTTGGGCGGATTTTGTGTGAGTGCTAGTGGTGGGCCAGGGGGCAAAAAGGTCACCTTTTGATCGCAAAAAGATATTTAATTTTTAAATATATTGAATTAAATTATGTAAGATACCCAATATGCCCCCCTCCCACCCAAGCATTTTTTCTTTTTGAGATATTTAGAAATAATATGACTATTCATTTTTATATTCCTTAAATTTAAAAAAAATCATAAATTTTATATTTTTGTCTAAAAATAATAATTCAACAAATTTTCAAAAATACCATTATTAATAGTTTCAAAAATACCTTTGGGGCTAGTGTTCTTACTGGCACACTGTCTCGTGTTTATCCTCCTCTAGGGAACAGCAAGAAGGCTAGCACATCGTCCGGTGTCTGGCTTTGACAACATTTGTAACGGCCCAGGGTCATTATTGTCCTCTTGGGATTATTAGTCCAATAATTGAGGGATAATGGGAAGAAATAGAAGAAAATGGAGGAAGAAAAAATAATGCAGGTAAATCAAGGAACAAAAAGTTGATGTTAATTTTTTAGTATAATTTAGAAATGGGCAGCAAGTGGTGGGTTGTCAAATATTTTGTAGCGTATAGAAAAATTAGGGCAAACCATCCCGTTTCGCTCATTGCTCGGTCGCTCTCATACAAACTTTTCAACTGGTCGTGATCGATGACCAACTTGTCTTTTATTTTAACACGAGTCATGCTAGCACAAGTAATGATTATACGTGATGTATATCCCAACCCCAACAATGGAGTCAGTTACTCAATATGAAAGATCTTAAAAAATGACCCACTTTTATTTGGGTTGAGCAGAGATACATACTTTTTATAGGTGGTAAGGTTCCTAATGGGCCCCTCTCTAATAAAGAAGAGAACAAAACAATCTTAATGTAATGGCTCAGATCCACTGCTAGCCGATATTGTCTTCTTTGGGTTTTACCTTTAAAATGCGTCTACTAGGAGAGAAGGTTTCCACACCCTTATAAATGGTGATTGTTCTCCTCCCCAACCAATGTGGGACATCACAATCCACCCCCCTTCGGGGCCCAGCGTCCTCGCTGGCACTCTTTCCTTCCTCCAATCGGTGTGGGACCACCCTAAATCCACCCCCCTTTGGGGTCTAGCGTCCTTACTGGCACACCGCCTCGTGTCTACCCCCCTTCGGGAAACAGCGAGAAGGCTGACATATCGTTCGGTGTCTGGCTCTGATACCATTTGTAACGTCCCAGATCCACCGATAGCAGATATTGTCCTTTTTGGGCAGGAGAACAAATCACCCTTTATAAGGGTGTGGAAACCTTCCCCTAGCAAACGCGTTTTAAAGCCTTGAGAGAAAGCTCGAAAGTAGAAGCCCAAAGAGGACAATATCTACTATCGGTGGATCTCGGATGTTACACTCAATCTATTCGTCCATGGATGTGCATGGAGGAAGAACGATAACCCTGAACTAAATTCTTCACAAGCATTCAGATCTCGAGTCATTATGTAGGAGTATGGTGACAAAACGGTTTAGAATATTAGAGGGATTACTTTTGAATTGGAGACGTAGACGGCTAAAAATATTTGTTAGATATAAAATTAAATTTTTAAAATGGGAGTGAAAGGGAAAATTTATATTTATATTTATATTTAATATATCAAATAATAAAAAAGTTTGAGAAAAGAAAAAAAAAAATAATAATAATATGGAAAATTGTGATGGGAGAGAGAGGGGGAGAAGATTAACGGAATTTTGAAGAAGTCGTAAGAAAATGGCGGGAGGTCTTCAACAAACTCGAGGAATCGGCATCAACGAAATTTGCTGTCCGCCTCCTCCTTCCTCTCTCTTGCCTCTGTGATTTCCGCTCCCAAAATTTCTCCGTATAAGCCCCCCTCCATTTCCATCTCCCTCCCTCCCTTCCTCCCTCCCTCCCATGGGAAGTGCATGAGCTTTTCCGGCCACTAAAAGTTCCTTCTCCTCCCATGGGAAGCTGCGTTTCCGTGCAGTCCAGAGCCGGATCCTTCGCCAAGAGGAGCAGAGACGTCAGGCCTCTTCCCGATCATGCCGTAATCGAATCTGTTCGAAAGTCCTCTGTTCGACTTGCGGCTTCCATTCTCTCCGATGAATCCACCGGCGACAACATTTTTGAGAAATATCGCTTCGGGAAGGAGCTTGGGCGGGGGGAGTTTGGGATCACGCACCAGTGCTTTCAGATCGAGACTGGCGAGACTTTCGCCTGTAAGACCATTTCTAAGAGCAAGTTGAGATCTGAGATCAATGTCGAGGATGTGCGGAGAGAGGTCGCGATTATGCGAAGTTTGCCCAAGCATCCCAATATTGTTACCTTTAAGGAGGCCTTTGAGGATAACGAAGCGGTTTATTTTGTAATGGAGCTTTGCGAGGGCGGTGAACTCTTCGATAGGATCGTCTCCAAAGGGCATTACACTGAGCGCGCGGCTGCGGACGTGACCAAGACCATTATCGAGATTTGCAAGGTATATGAACTTCACTCTCTCCCAAATTCTTCTACCTCGATTCTACGGAAAATTTCCGAATATTATTATATTTTGGGGAAATAGACTCAAATTCAATTGTTGCTGATTTCTTCAAAATGGTGACGTTTATGTGCTATTTACATTTGTGAAAACTTATATCTGCCTCATGTCTGTCCTCGATTTATCAATTTAATTTAAGAATAGCTTCTGTATTTGGTAGCAGAGCAACACGATGGCCTAATTGGATTTACTGGAATGGTGTTGGGAAACTCTGGCTTTGGAAATAGGATTTTGCAATGTATATATTATTCTTCATGCTTTATACAGATCCATTTCATGGAGTAATTGTAGCTCTTCGTGTGGTTGTAACTGAAGATGAATGTTCTTTTGAACGCCACATACGCGAAGAATTTATGGTATCATTTACTTGGAGCATTTTCCTGTTCTGTCTCAGGTATGCCATGAAAATGGAGTTATCCATAGGGACTTGAAACCTGAGAATTTCTTGTTCGCAGATGAAAGTGAAAACTCCCGACTGAAGGCAATTGATTTTGGTCTTTCCATATTTTTCGAACCTGGTATGCTTACAGTTTTCTCTAGTACTTGGCCATAATTCTGACTGCAGGAACCAAGTTTCTTCTCTTATCTTTATTAACCTTGAAGGCCTGCTGCTCTTTATTTAATTAAGAACTTGTTTCTCAACTTCCTCGATATCGTTTGGTAGATCAGAGATTCAGTGAAATTGTTGGAAGTCCGTATTACATGGCACCGGAGGTCCTAAGACGCAGCTATGGGCCGGAAATTGATGTATGGAGCGCTGGGGTGATTCTTTATATCTTGCTTTGTGGAGTTCCTCCTTTCTGGGCAGGTGAGTCTCTCCTTGAGTGGTATCTTGTAGGTTGTTTATTGTCTAAATCTTTGAAAGCGGATAATAAATTATGTCAGGCTTGCTAATGCTGTATTGGGGATTATAACTTGTGCAGAATCTGAGGAAGGCATTGCTCATGCTATTGTTCGGGGTAATATAGATTTTGAGAGGGACCCTTGGCCAAAGGTTTCTCAGGAAGCAAAAGAACTTGTGATGGGGATGCTCGATCCAAATCCTTACAGTCGGATGACTGTTGAAGAAGTTCTTGGTATGGACTCTTATTCCTAATTCATGTCAGTAATATCTTTGTTTGCTTTGTTTTCCCCAAATCCCGAGCAAGTATCTCTAGGTTTTAAGAAATTTCAGTAGAAGGTATATGAAATGCAGGACGTGATAGCACAGACATATTGTCAAACGAATACTAAAATTATGTCCAAATATTTCTGGTGTGGCTTGGGTTTAACCACTATTTTCTCCTATAAGTTTATTTGTTTTGTTATCTACTTTCTATAAATGTGTTCCTGTTTCTTTCCATAAACATGGAACTCATGCAGAACTTAAAAACAAAGAGTTAATAGCTTAAATAATGAATCAAATTATCTGATCATCTTGTTTTATTACATGAAGAGCATCCTTGGATACAAAACAAAAACCAGGCTCGTAATATCCCACTGGGTGAAAATGTCGGCATAGGGATTAAGCAATTCACTTTGATGAATAAGTTCAAGAAGAAAGTACTTAGAGTAAGTATCGAACATACATTATTGAAGTTAAATTGTCTCTTCAGTAGTTTTGTCAGTTGATGAGTATCCTTGACTGTATCCAGGTTGTGGCCGATCACTTGTCAGATGAGCAAATGGATGGGATCAGACGAATGTTCCATATGATGGACACAGATAAAAATGGAGATTTAACTTTTGAGGAGTTGAAGAATGGTCTGCATATGATTGGACATTCTCTTTCCGACCCTGATGTGCAAATGTTGATGGAAGCTGTAAGTTTCTTCCCAATATAAACCTCAAAAGATTGCTGTAGAGTAACAAAAAAAAAACACACACACAATTTTTTAGACTTTTTCTTGTCCAAATATCTTAAATTTTTTTCGTAGTCTAACCAAATCGAAAGCAACTTTGTCCTCAAAAGTCCAAAAAGTGTTCTGTAAGCCTAAGATATTTTTAGAGTATGTTAACATTTGAACAAGTCATTTTCATGCGTTATGGCTTCTATTTTCTCTATAAATATCCAGTTGGTTAGTAAAAGATTAGATATCTATGCTTCCACATCATGAGGATCTTTATTCATGGATCTTTTGGTTCGAGAAATTCAAATAAGATGGAACAATTTCTTCTAATCCTTTCTTATATTTGAAAAGCGGTGAACTGTCAGTAAAATATGATGTATTATATAACCAATGTTTGAAATCAAAATATTCTACCACTCTAATGGGCTTTCTTTTCTGTGAACAAGGCGGATATGGATGGAAATGGAACATTAAGTTGCGAGGAGTTTGCAACAATGTCCATTCACCTCAGAAAGATGAGCACTGATGAGCTTCTGACTCAAGCGTTCAGATTCTTTGACAAGGACCAAAATGGGTACATTGAATATGATGAACTCAGAGAAGCTTTGATGGACGACAATGAGAAGGTGATCCAAGATATCATTTCTGATGCTGACATGGATAAGGTATCTATCTCTAAAGATGACTCGACTCTTTTTTTTATTTCATTTTGCTAATGAGTAATAAGGTTTCTTTTAGGAGAGTTTAAATTCTTTTGGATGAATCTTCGTATGTTTTGTTACATACGATTTACACGAAAATTCACCTCAAACTTACTCGATACTCATTTTATTGGATTACTGTGTTGCCTGCCTGATAGGATGGCCGAATCAGTTACAATGAGTTCAAGGCAATGTTAACCACAGGGATGGATTGGAAAATGGCTTCTCGGCAGTATTCAAGAGCAATGCTTCATGCGCTTAGCAAAAAATTGTTCAAAGAAAAATCAGTGGCAGAATGTAAAGGTAGATAGTTTCTGAGTTCAACTCAGAATCAATCACACTCCAAAAGGGAAAGAAATGGATAGAATGTGCACCCTCAATTTTCGTGGATGCAAACCAGAGTCTTTTCTGGGGTTTCTAGCAGCCCATTTTCAGAGAACACAACAAAAAGGGGTAAATGTGCTTAATATAAATTTAGAGTTCTTGGAAATCCATTTTTCTGAGACAGACTTGTATGTGTTTCATTTTCAAATGAGTTTTTGAATGGAGTTAAACTTCTTATTTAATTAACCTCACTTCAACAACATTTTTTTTTTTCAAAATCTTAATCTATCATATCATATCCAGTTTGTTCGTGAAGATATCTCCTAATTGTTCTCAAGTCTTAACATATCTTGCGAACATCAAATTTTGTAATTTCTCACGTACAAAATAATATTTATCTTCAATTTTAGCTCTTTCATGAAATACTTGATTAGATATAGTATAGAGAGCTATTGATTTCCTTAGAAGTCGATGTTTTCACACTAGTTCACATACAAATCATGTCATTGTTCTATTACCTAATTCAACATTCAAATATGACATCATCATACTTTTTTTTTTCAAAAGAAAATATAAAGATTTGTTTTCAACAAATGAGGAGTCAAAGAGATTGACTTTATTTAATCAAATAATATTAATTTGATTATAGAAAAAAAAACATGTTCATAAAAATAAAAATGACCATATGAACTACATTTTCTTCCACTTTCCACTCCTATTTTTCAACATTCCTACATATATTCTTCTTTTCAACCAAACACAAAAAGTAAGCATTATTTTAAACTTTCCCTAATGAAATTTAACTAATTTTCTCTTTACCTATAAATTAAACTTATAATCTCCGCCATATACCTGTATTTCCTTTATTTTAATATTTTACTATTTAAAAATTAACTAAAAAATCTACCATTCAATTAGATAAGACATTATAAATTTACCCACTAGATTACAAATTTAAATTTCTACCCGAAGAATGGTTGAACAAAAAAATTCATTTTAAAAGAGCGATATGAAGAAATATATTTTTTTTAATTGGTCTATAAAACCCATTTTAAAAATAGAACAAAAAAGAAATTAAAAAGGTTGATTAATTTTCCAAATTTGATGGCCGGAATGAGTAAAGTATTCAATTCAAAGTTTAGGTCTTAACGAAAGTCCATGCTCTATCCCATTTCGTATCAAAACTCTTAAAATTTCAACTTTTCCTATTCCTTAGTCTAAATCAAAGCCCTTCCAAAACCCCTCTCTTTCACTATAAAAACCCCTCTAAATCTTATCACATAAATGCAAATCAAATCACACACATCCCTACCCAAACCCAAATCTACATTCATCCTACATAATGATGTTTCAAAAGGTTGCCACCCTTTTCATTGTTTCGGTTGTGTTTGGCGTTGTTTTGAGCCAAATTAGTATGGTTGATGCAGCACGTTTGCTCTCAAAGATTTCAAATCACGACGTTCATGACATTGATCCATATTCGATGGTTTATCAGAAAGCAAAGGACTCTGTCTCTTGTTGGCTTGGGATGTTATCTTCTGGACCAAGTCCTAGTGGCCCAGGTCACTAGAGCTTATATCTAAAACAAACTTCATCATCGATAATGAATTGTTTTTTCTTTTCTTGTTTTCTCATATATTTATGTTGTTCCAATCATACAAAAGTGCAAGTAAATAAAGTTTTTTTTATTTTTTTTTATTTCTTAGTTAATATAATAACATACCATTATCATTTTAGTATAATGTCGTGATTATTTCCACTTTATATAACCCAACCCTTGAAAAAAAAAAAAAAAAACTCGAAGTGTCGGAAGTAATATAAAAGTTAAAGAGACCATAAAGACCAATCTTATTCAAACCTTTATAGTTGAAAAAGTTCATCATTCTTATCCGAATATTTCGTAGGATCAAGAATGAAATAAACTTAAGAGTTTAAAGGCTAAAATGAGATTTTAACCTAACTAAAAATATAATATTCAAAAGATTAGAGACTAAAATAGAATAAATATTATATTATTTTGATTAAAATAACTTTAAAGCGAAATATTATTACTCTTCTCTTCTTTGAAAAAGCAAAAGCAAAAGCAAAAAAAAAAAAAAAAAAAAAAAAAAAAAAAAAAAAAAAAAAAAAAAGTTCTTCCTTCTAAATAGAAATTTCATTGTGCACAATAATGTTAATGTTAAACATTCATTTATCATAATCTTTTAGAACCACTAATAAAAAAATAGAACACTCTTCCAAACAAACCTAGTGAAACAAAATCTCTTTGTAAGATTGACAACCAACCTCTTTTCCCAAGCTTGTTGGAATCTCTCCTACTGACCCTTACAAACTTGCTTCAATCTTCAAACCTTCTCTTCTTGACTATTTTTCTCGTCTTGATACCCGGACGCCCTGCCGCTCCTCCCGATTAGATATGGCTCCGGCTGGGAACTACCATTTTGAATATCTAAACCTTGAAAGGAACGAGCTGCAAAAAATTCCGCTCCAGACCTCGCAGTTCCTTCAATTAGCGAGTTTCGGTTATCGCGTATCTGGAGAGCTTTCTCTGTTGCACTTACTAGAGCGCAAGCTTCATTTTCTTCCTCAACATTTTCTGTTAAGAAAACAGATTCAGAACAATCTCAGAATCAAAACTGTGACGCTGGAAGTTAATACAGTGAAGTTATAGACCTTGTAACTAAGGCAAGCTTACGGCCGGGCAACAGGTGCTCAAGCCTCTAGTTCCGTTTAAAAAGAAGGTTTTGAGAGATTTTTGAAAGCAAGCTTGAAAGTAAGAATGAGAGAAGATTTTAAAGGAAACGTTGTATAACTATTCTCAACTCTCTTGCAGCATGAAAACATAAGGACGTGAAGGGTCAGTACCTTGGGAATCATAATCTTCAACATATCTGCCTTGCAAGAATGAATATCTCGCTTCATCTGATCGGTTTCCTTCGTTAGGCATCGGGAAATTAATCAAATCCTGAAATTCCATAACGTAGGCGCCTGTCCATTGACTTCCTCTGAACAATTCAAATATTCATCCTTCAATTAAGATCCCAATGAAATTTAAAGAAAAGATCTAAAATATTCACTATTTATTCTCCATCTGAAGAAAATCATAGACATCCCTCAGTTCAATTTTAGAAGTTCACATAGATTCACCAGCATATTAGAAAATGAAATGGCATATTCAACAATAGGATTTTCGAGTCGTGGTTTTTAAATGGTGTGTCAGCGAGGATACTTCCCTGCAAGACTATTTCCTAACTAAGACATAGGTTTTTCAAACCAATTGGTATAGTAATTGTGACCCATTTCAGAGTGCGGGTGGCCATCATTTTACTTTACGTAGCCCGGGGCGAATTCTTCAACAACTTGACAATATTTCTATGCATGATTGAACAGCTTGCCATAAGATCATGAAAAGAAGTACGGTTCCAACTTGACTTCATGTCGACATGAATCGATTTTGGCATGGAGTTAACAGAACTAAGACAGCTCACGTTACATGATCTCGAGAAATTAAAGATGAAACAAGACAAAGATTAGAAATACCTGGTGAAAGCTAGTGTGGCTTCAAATGGAGTAATGACTGGAGCAAGATACTCCTTGCTATCCATAAGTGCAGTTTGGGCACAAGAAACATATATGAAAACACCACACTGCAAGAAATGCTAAGGAATCAGACTACCAGTAAAGCAAATTAAGTCGCATGAGTCTGACAAAAATACCTCTGGGAAGTTGGCAAGTTTTGCAGGATTGGGTCTTCCCATAACAAGAGTATAAGCCTTCTTCCCTGCTCCAGTGATCAGCTCTTTCATCTGATGAATGATATGGAGGTAACCAGCTACATAAATCATCACCAAATTAAAACGCCTTTTAAAATTCACAAATTAATACGATACAACAATACTCCTCTGGTCCTCAACAAAGAAAGATCCAATACGCCGTAAACGGATTAAGAAGATGAGCATGTCCAGTTTTTGTTTGCAGATGATTTCCGTCAGTTTTTGTCAATACATACCTAAACCAAGAGTACCAACCAAAATTCCAACAATGGCAGCATCCTTTGCCTTCTCCACCAAGTAATATCTGATTGACACATAATAAGATAAAGTAAATAAAACAAAAGACGATTACAGTATCCAGATTCATTATCCCAAAAATAAAAAGAAAAAAAGAATGAACGCATTGTATGACTGGAGAATGTAATCTCAACAAAAGAAGGCATGCTATCTTACAAATATATTGACAAGAATCAGTTTAAAGGGAACAAACGTGGATAATGAATGAGTGTGCGGCCAATATTACCTGCGCTTGAGGATCCTTCTTTGCTGAGATACATCAGTAACCAAGCAACTTTCTTTTGCATCGTATCTGACTAAAATTAATAACGATGAAGTTAAGACAAGATGTGAGCTTAAAATTATGGGTTAGCTTATTATAACAATCGAAATTGCTCAAAATGGATAATCGAATTGAGATGTTGTCATAAGAAATGGAAACACAAGAACATTTAACGTTGTAGCTAATAAAATAAATTCAATGTAGAACATCACAATTTACGCACCTATCTCACAGCCATTGAATGTCAGAACCACATTTGCGAAGGCTGAACTTTCAGAACCAATCCAGAAAATTGAGCAGTCCTCCATTCTTCGCTCTCTAGGTAAATCCCAAAACAAGCTTCCAATGTGATGTCTGGTTCCAGCAATATTCTCAGAACTTCCACTTTCAGCATTGGTAACTTGTTCCCCACCTCTGGCAACATTTTCATTATGGGAGGACGGATCCAAACTTGAACATTTAACATCTGCAAAATGTACTTCCAATTCTGACGTCAGACCGCTTGTCTGAAATGAATCTAATAGTGCTTGTCTAATATCATCCATTGAATGTGCATATTCCAACCCAAAAAGAACCTGTTCAAGAAGTTAGATAAGCTTTCAAACTCCAGTGCAGCGTTATTACAGTTTAGAGTATAAGCTTCAAAGTAAAAATAATAATAATAAATAAATAAAAGCCCTAAAAAGAAAGAAATGCAACCTTAGTCGAAGTAAATAGTCCCTGACTGAATTATGATTTGATTAAGAAATAAATAGCTTTGTTTCTCGGAAAAAAAAAAAAAAAATAGTACATTATATTTTGGGGGGGGGAAGGGTGAATAGCTACATATTTTCATGTTTGAGATTCCTACATTTTAAATTCCTGTATGTGTGCATCTGATATTTGATATAGAAATCTACTGACAGAAATATACACACACGAATAGTGGATGAACAGTATCTATCTAGTAGTTTGATTTCCATAAGTTTGAGGCCAGTACTGGACCTAATATGGAATATATACCAGGTTCAATTATCTACAATTTGCAGATAGACCATCTAGTGAATTCTTACAGCGGCGTTTTCAAATCACTATATTTCTTCTTCAAAATTCAAATGATTGACATAGTAAATTTTCTTGCTCATCTTTTTTCTGTAATAACTTTAACCGTGTTGGTATAAGTAATAACTTTCATTTCTTTTAAGCCTTTCTTAGTCATCTCATCCTATCTTCAGGATCGCTCTCATTCAGATGTGGTCTTGGTTCATTCATGTACCCCTCCTTTACTCAGGTGTCACAAGAATGGTCCTAACGAGAAGAAGACCTCAAATAAGCAAGCATGTAGAGTTCAAACTCTATTTCCCTTTGCATTAAGCCATTAATTGATAATCCTATAGCCAAGAACCACATGGAAGCAACTTTGAATTACCCAAAACAAACCTAATTATTACAGAAAAAGTTAACAGAATAGTCTTTTCGGGCTAAAGTGCGGAGTGCAAAGAGAGGTCATGGTTTTCTTTTTGAGGCACACAAAAGGTGTTTCAAATTACACTGATGGTGTCTTTTCAAATGAAATTCAAATCAAAGACTCATCAGCCATCCAAATGCCATTTTAATGGGACTTGATTTCATGTTTGTAACCTCTTTGAAATTAGGAGTCTTCGATAAAAGAAGAAGTTTTTGATATTGTATTCTCCATCTGCCCCTCCCGACCCTCTTTTCACAACAAAGGGAGATTTCTTCAGCAAGTTAGGTTCTTAGCTATTTTGTGGTATTTTTAGTTAGAAAGACATAAGAGTGTTCTTATTGATGTGGAGGAGTTTAGCCCATTTTATAACCTTTACTTTGATTCTCAAGCTAGATTTTTTTTTTTTTTTTTTTTTTTTTTTGGGTAAGAAACCTAACTTTCATTGAAAAAAATGAAAAAAATACAAAAGCATAAAAAAAAAAAAAAAAAAAAAAAAAAAAAAAAAAAAAAAAAAAAAAAAAAAACCCAAAAGAATTAGAGTAGAACACTAACTACAAAAAGGGGCTCTAATCCAAAAGAACAAGACCAAAAATGCCTAGTGACTGAGACCCACAAGAAAGCCTAAGAAACCAAAGGCTTATGTTTTTGTATCGTATGGTTTTTTTAAATCGTTCCCTCATTCTTCTTAATAGATTTCATATAGTTATCCCGAAAAAAGATAAAAATAAGTACAGTGATTTAAGAACACAGATGCGCACCAAAACAGGCTTTCCATTGGACGAACTGTAGTGAGATAAAGTTTTGGCACAAGTGGAGACATCAATTGGATCCTTTCCGAAAACAAAAAATGCTGGAAGAGTTGTTGTCCTGAAAGATACCAAAAGTGTATTGTAACACTGCTAATAGTAAACCAGCAATAACTGTAAGTGATGGATCTCATAAGCTATATGCAGTCTGAAAAATTGGATCATATAAATATAGCACACACGGTAGGCTACAACTTTACTATCTATCTGTTGATCTACCAATCATTTAGTAGGAAACTAAATGTCAATATTCAAATTAAAGTTAAACTAAGAAATCAACCAAGAACATCGAACAAGGAGGAATAAATAAGAAACAATGCAAGCAATAATCTGTAATCCACAACTCCTTATCATAAGGAAAGCTAAGCATACAAACGCCTTAGTAGATCATATGGCTTAAGATCACGACCAACACCCGATTACTTCTCCATTTTTACTGAAGGTGCACTTATGATCAGACAAACAAGCACCACCCTATTCTCTCAATCATGAGAAACGAGGACTGCCAATCATCCAAAAGATTAACATAACCATGTAGATGCCTCTTACGTGATGATTGATAATATAAAATACTTTATTTCATAATACAACCTCCGAGGATTATAGTATGGCAGTGAATATCTAAGATTTTTATACCATGTCAATGATATTTCAGACATTTGAAACATTACACTGATAGTTCAAAGAATGACTTCAAATGCACCTATGAATTATTTAATATGACAGAAAACACCTCCAAAATCCACTTCTCAAGGATAACAAGTTTTTTAGTTATTTTAGTTTCTCACTCTAAAAGTGCAAAATCAACAACAGCGAAAACACTTGCGCAAATTAGCAAAAACAAGTCAATAACTTAGGATGCTGATTTCTAAGGGGACTGCCAGGTGAAAAGTTAATAAAAACCTTGCGAAGAAAGCATAACATATCCATAGTAGATCGATACTCACGGGCTCAGACATGTATGTCCATAGTGAATGACACAATCAGCATTAGCGTGAGCTGCCCCAACCTCATCAACGCAACAGCTACCGTAAGTTGTATCAGCCATTATGAACAACCTAACCTTATTTTCGCCATCGCTTTGGTTTGTATCATTAAGCGCACAGAGTCTTTTCCTTAAAGCACTGACCACTCTAGTTGAATCCTTCAAGAGCTCATCAGGAAACTAAAATTTCATAAATAAAAGAAATCAACAATTAAGTAGGACATAATAATATAAAAACGGAATTATGAGCATTTGAAGATCAAAATAACCAGACATGAGAAAATCCATGACACATATAACATTTATACATTCACAGCACCCGAACGGGAGCAAAAACTCGACTTGAATCAAACTCAAACCACAATATTTCGAAGAACACGAGACCGAAACTCTCCGTAGTTGGTTAATAAGGAGCAGATAAAAAAGTTGAAATCATTTCAAACCTGCAATACTTATGGATTCGTAGTAATACCTGCAATGCGACTCTGGTAAAGTTCCGAGTGTGAATGTAGTCGGCGGTGCGGGAAATTTCGTAGTATGATTCTAACTCCATAGCGAAAGAAGAAGAAGTTGAAAGAGCAGATTCTCGTTCAGCAGCTGCCGACCATAAAAGAGAAGAAGATTCAGAGTTCAGAGATACGGCCGGTGAATCCTCGGTTCTCTCTCTCTCTCTCGCTTCTCGCAGAATTGGGCCGCCGTGAGGACTTCCTGCAACTCCAGCCAGCAATTTTCTGGTAGCTTTTCGAATTAAGGTTATTAAACATATAAATTTATTAAATTATTCAAAATAATTCCCAAAATAAATTTATTCAATATCACCATTGGTTAAACTAATAAAAAAATAAAAATAAAAATAAAAATAAAAACCTTTTTTAAAATTTATTTTTATTTCGATAAAATTTGTAATTTAATTAAAAAAGAAAACTACAGGAACCAAACCTCAATCGCTCGAGCCTCCCTCCATCATTTGCTCTTTGTCGCTCTTTGTCGCTCTTTGGGTCTCTTCGTTGGTAGCCGCACCGATCCTCCGTCTCAGGTATGTCGATCGTTCTTATTGAAGCTAGAGAGCTTCAGTACATTGTACAATTTGGATATTACAGCTTCTTCTTAGATTCTCATGAGCTGCTTCTTCCATTGTTGCTCTTTTCGGTGGAGGGTAGTAGAGATCGTCAAATTTTGATATTCGTTTTTCTTCTTAAGCTTCTAGTATCTTTCTTTTTGGATAATCTTATGTTTCCTTATTCATGGATTCTGTAAATCATTTGATGATTATTGATTTATTCGTTTAGATTTGAGCTCTTGGTTGTGTGAGTTAAGTTCGTATTCGTATATTTCTTTTTCATTTCTTCGATTGCTATTTGGGACTTGATTTTTTTAATCCCTTTTGCAGATATAAAGATGGCTTTACGAGGTGTATGGCAGCTTCAGAAGCTGATTGTCAGCTATTGTGATTGGAGTGGAAGCAGTAGGGGTATCAGGTTTGTTGGATTGCTAAACCATTATCTACTTGATTATTTCATTACTACTCAGATTTCAGTTCTCAACTGACGGAGGTTTAAATTTTGACCTCAAAATACTTTATATTTCCATGTTCAAGCATAATTATTTTATACTCATCTTGCTTTCTTTTAGCTTGCTGGTTTGAGTTGTGTAAAAAGTTAAAGGAAATTGCTTGGATTTTTGGAAATGGACTGTGCAAAGAAAAGGTGGGTTTTTTAGGACTAGGGTTCTTGGAGAGTGCAGTAAGACGCTTACTCCTTTCACCACCCATTTTTTCTTTTACCTAAAGCTGAATTCCTTAATTATTTTTATTTATTATTGTGAGATCCCACGTCGGTTGGAGAGGGGAACGAAGCATTCTTTATAAGAGTGTGGAAACATGTCCCTAGTAGACGCGTTTTAAAAACCTTGAAGGGAAGTCCAGAAGTAAAAGTCCAAAGAGAACAATATTTGCTAGCGGTGGGCTTGAGCCGTTAAATTTACCAACCTTAAACCTAGAATATCAGATCATCCTATAGTTTTCTAGGAATAAGAAGCATTAAACCTAGAATATCAGATCATCCTATAGTTTTCTTGGAATAAGCTCGATGCTTCTGTAGTTTTATTTGATTGTTGTTATAATTATTATCTAGCTTTTACAGTGAATCAAATACTGTCTCACATGTCCTGAATGATTTGTATCTTATCATTGAACTTTCAGGGCATTTATGGACTCGCAATTGCCAGATTTTAAGAAGAAAAACCCTCAGCTAAAAGTAGTTCGTGAACTCATTCGTGGGCAGCATCCACACTTGAAGGCCTTCTACAGTAATTCTCTCTCCCTCTCTCAGCTTCTTGCAGTTATAATTTAATAGTGTTTGAACATGGAATTTCCCATATTTCATTGCCTTCACAGAGAACAATAATCAACGGGTGGTATGTGTAAGGAATTTGGATGTCGAAGAAATACATTTACATGCAACGAGGCTAAGGAATGCACTGGGGAGAAAGGTCATAAAACTGAAGACAAGACATGTGACCAAAAATCCTAGTGTGCAAGGTACGTGGAAAACTGATGTAAGATTTTGAGGATGCTTCCTAAAGTGCCTGATTTTCTTTGGAGATTGTCTTTTTCCATCAAGATTATGAGATTCCTTAATGACGTTGTTGAAACAAAACTTCTTTCTAGAGTAGCTTGAGTTTGTAGTTTGTAGTAGTCCAACGTAAACTTTTGAGGCTATTTTGTTCCAATTCTCTGAATACTCTCTCTGGAGAAAGTCTTTCCATGAAACATGCAACAATTGCGAACTTATCTTGAATTGATGAAGCAAAACAGGATTCTGAATTTATTTGTGAACATATTTATAGGTTGTTGAGATGTTAATTAAATGAGATCCAAGAGTAAATGATATGAACTTGGTTCATATCGGTAAATGCAGCAGCTAGTCCTTGTATGGTATTCTTGGTTGGGGTATTGTCCTTTTCTTTGCCATGTTATAATAATGAATGCAAGAGTTGTTGTTTCATTTTAGATTGGTTATGTGGTTTTTTCCGGTCTTAAATGTCGATGAAAGGTTCGACCAAAATGGAGCGAAAACGGAAAGTTGGATGAAAAGAAGTGAAGGAAAGAATTACTAGAAGAAGGGAAAAAAAAAACTAGCAAACAATAAAAGAAAAAAGACCCGGTTAGGAATCACGAACTTTCACAATAATATTGTCCACTTTGAGCATAAACTCTCATGGATTTGCTTTTAGTTTGCCCAAAGGGCCTCACATCAATGGAGAGATTAAAGTTCGGCCATTGATACAGAGGAATCACCTAGCCTAGCATTAGACTCAACTAACCTTAGGTAGATAGATTGCTTTGAATAGCGTAGTTTTCTTAGTTTCAGGGACTGCCTTATCTACACTATGAGCAAATGTTAGACACAATATCTTGAGTATCAATGATGGTGACTACATTTGCTGGCATGTTATGTTTGGCCATAGAATTGAGTCTGTGTGAATGGGCAGAGCCAGGTACTCTTATTTTACGACGGTAGGAATGATTGCTTCTATTACTAACTAGAAAAACACCATAGGCAAACCGTTTCTTTTAATAGCCGGCCAAATGACTACATGATCATCCCCTTTAATTAGCCAACGTGGGACTCCCTCCCAACAATCCTTCTCAACTCTAGGTTGTCAACAACGGGAAAAAGCCATCGAAAATGAGAAGAAAAAAAAAAGCTCAAAAACCTCAAAATTGCTTTCCTATCATCCTACGGTTGCATGCTCTTCCAAGTAGCTTAAAAAAAAACCCCTCACAAATAAAATGAGAGAAACCCCCATGTAAAACTTCTCTGCAGTGAAAAATTGTAAGATAAATGAAACACTAGGAGAATTAAGAAACCCCAATTTTGCATTTTTCTTTGATTGTTTGTTCTTTTGAGCAACAAAAGAAGGGACTCATTCTCACCTTTGGCACAAACGAGACTCTCCTCCCGGACTGATTGGGAGCCCCTTCTTTTCCTCCCTGATCGATTGAATGTCCTGTCATTGTCCCTCTAGAAGAGAAAACTTGTGTCGAAGTACTTTTATTTTAGCATGTCATCGAGAATGAATGAGTTTTGAAAACATCTGTAAAAAGTATAATTGCTTGGCTTGTTGAAGGCTGCAATGTGGGTTCCAGGCGTCCTTGAGAGTTCAATTGCAGTCACTCCTGGAACTCTTAGCCGATAGATAGATAACTCCTTTAGCATAAAAAAAACTGTATCTCATAAGTAGCCATCCGACAGGCAATAGTTTCATCAGAGCTGAATCGAATTGTGTAGTCGTGCAAGCAAAGCTCTTGGAGCTTGTTGGCAGTGGACTGGATGTGGATGGCATGGGGGGCCATTCCAGATTGCCTCGAACTGGCAGAAAGTTTACGATGACGAAATTGTAAGAGAAGAAATGATGTAGAAGAAACTAGAAAACCCAAAAAGAAAAATTACCCAAAATCTCCAAAGCTACCATTGGAATCAGAGTCGGAATTGAATATTATTGAAAGTAAATGAAATTTGTGGATGCAAGAAGAAGGATGATTGTTCGAAGTTAGGTGCATTTCAACCTAAATTTAATGCTATGTTTAATTAATTAGTCCTTATAATTTGACTTATTAATCAAATTCAAACCCACCAATTAAATTCATAATTTTCCACAATCCACAAAATTTTGAGGTTCATATCATTAAACCTTTGATCAAAGTATTATCAGAACAAATCTTCCCTTGACGCACAAATTCAAGACATTGGCATGAGACTCCTTGAATATGTTCCCAAGGACTTCCAACTTTCACAAATTCAAGACATTCATCACAAGGTGAAGAAAGAACAATTTCCTGAAGTACCAAGAATTTGTGAGCATGGTAGCGGGCTTTCAATGATTGGTGCCTATCTAGTTCTAGGCAGGTAACAAATTGCTACTCTACCATGAATTTCTGATTTAGGATCATAATACAACTCGTTTACAATATACATATTTCCACCATTTAATACAACCAAATACACACTTCTGCGATATAAACTATGCCCCTCACCGGTTATAACTAGAATGGTGTGGCGATTCGGAGCTTGGAATCCGAAGATTCGACTATTTGTTCGTAACAAATTCATTACAGTTTCCAAGCACCAGCTAAATTATTTGATACAATTCAGCTACTTCAGAGGGAAAATTGTTATAAATTAGATATGAAGATAAGTAGTTACCTTTTTTACCAACCGTATGAAGCAACTCCAGAATCATTTGGCTGCGGAGCATTGGTTTGTGGTCAATTGAATGGTGAGATGGTCTTTTCAAATTTGGGGGAGGTTGTCTTCACAGGAGCCCAAATATCTGCACCGTTGCTGCGTGCAACTCCTGCAGTACAAGAGATGGGTACAAGACATAAACCTTTGTTCCTCAGGCCGTGGTTGTATGGCAACTCCATCTCCTAACAAAAACGAGTATAAACGTTGCAATAATATTCAGACAGGTTTTGCATTGAATGAAATAGATGAAGCAGTAAAACGTTCAAAGTCACTAAATTTCATCCTCCCCAGAAGTTTGAAGATTAAAATTTTCTAGTTGCAAGACAAATATCGAGGTTTAAGGAACAAACTTTGTTAACATTAGTTTTTTTTTTTTTTTTTTTTTTTTTTTTTCGTTTCAGACAAGTGTTTTTATGGAACGCCTTTTGTCAGATCATGAAACAAAAGGTCCAGCATAGGCTCACCTGCAACTGAACAGTGGGTGTGCTTTGGAGATATGGAGCACTCAATACCTGAAAGCACACCAAAATAATATAAGGGAATATACAACTGATCCTCTTATGTTCTCAACCATAGGCTATAAGAGAGAACCAAAACTAATTCGATCCTGTAGATTATGTTCCATTGCTGATGAGAGAGAAGAAATGATGGAAGAAAGGAACACAATGACTAAATACCTAGAAACTATAAGAGGGATAGAAGAATAATCCAAAACAAAATCAGTGAGAGAGAGATATAGCCCATTCTGGAATCAAATTACACCATAAATATCAAATGAATTTATAACCACTAATTGATGCTCAGAGCACTAAATGTCAGGAAAAATATGGATGTGAAAAGGAAATATATTCCCTGAACCACCAATTAGAAGGATTCATGGAGGAAAGAAGTATAATACAGGTCACAGAAAAGCTATATGCATGGCATGATAGCCACTCGTATTCGGTACCGAAATCTGAACCACAATCTTTAGGCAAGAAGAGCATACCTTGACTTGCTCGTGCAGGAATTGAATATATTCCATGGCCTCAAGAAGAACAGATGCCGTATCTGTCTGCAGTGGAATTTTATAACTTGAATTCAAACAGCGCAATGATTTTAATATTATAGCAAAATCACAAAACATAGGCTATGGAATTCAAGAGCCAAAATAAAATTTGGCCCAGATCATATAAACCCTGAAATTTCAATATAAAAGATCAATTTTTATGGTTATTTGATTTGTTCCAAACAGACCTTTCCGAATGGTGAAACAAGTTGTTGCAAGGCCATAATTCGTTCGCCCAGTTTGTCTTTCTTTTCCTATAGAAAGAGAATATTAGTACTTGGTAAAGAACAAAACAGGACAAAATGAGGATTAATCAAGTGGAAAATAAAGAAATACAATAGGACCACCCAAAATGAGATAAGAAGGCCACCAAATCTTGTCTAATGGACGACCCAAAACTTAAACTTTATATATTACTAAGCATGATTAGTTATTTATATGATAGAAATCTTAATCTTCAATATGCTGCAATGTGAAGTTGAAACAATAACAGAAACCTTAGCGGAGATGGAAAAATCTGCCTTGCGTCGCTTGGATGTAAGAGAAGTGAGACTGCTCTCATCAACAGAGCATAGGTTCCTTTTCTGTTCCATCATTGTTTCTACCTCCACCACTTCTGCCTGGACAGAGATCAAATTCAATCAATCAAGATGCACAGCAGATAGGCAACAAACATCCAATGCAAGCGTCAAAATCCTATATTTCATGTAAAATAGAGTAACTTTATTTAGAGGAAGAACTCGCAAAGATATAATAATAAGAAATTTGATCGATAAAAAAAACTCATACAACAACGAAAGTCAACTGAGAAAATCTGAAAGTATACAGATCTCCCACGGGTTCAAGACAGGCATATTTTTAAATGCCTGTGTTCATGTGATACAGATCTCCCACGGGTTCAAGACAGGCATATTTTTAAATGCCTGTGTTCATGTGAATACACATGAACACAAATTGTTTGACTTTTAAAACCAAATGAATTCTACGACCAAGAAATAACGACCCCACGAACTTCATAATCTTTAATTAAATGCCTTGAAATAATAGCATCCTCATAGATCAGACAAAACATTATTACATTGGTACAAAACTTCAGATAGCATGCAGATAAGTATACCACATTAGATGATTAAATTATTAACAATATAAAATTGATCTATTTGATCGACTATATTAACAACCACTATATAATAATACAGACTACTAGAGGACAAAAGGAATACAAGTAGACAGAAGTTCCATAGTTTAATGACGAACACCAATATATATTACCGAAAACAATCAGCATAATTAAGAATAATAATATGAAAAGAGTAGGTCAGAGTGTTACTATATTGAGATTAATAGGTTAATAACGATGACAGCAATATACATGCACAAAATAAACAAATACAAACATCTCTCATCAATTCATGCCCAAATTAAAACGATCTGGATGTTCCTTCTCACACTGACCATCTTGACCAAAAAACAGTTAAGAGCTGTGTCTTTATATCAAAAGTTGGCTGTTTCGGTCAGTAGAAAGGGTAATACAGTGAACCTAACATCGCAAAAGACAACTCAGGAGATGAACACACACACAAAGTTGCAACTAATGAGACACTGGAATAAGAAACAGGAGAACACCTGTAAGTTTTTTACTTTTTGAGAAAAGTAGAAGTAATGGGTTGGGTAATGGGAATCCAGAATGAGTATTTTAAACCAAACAGATGTTATAAATGAGACAGGGTGGGACCAGATGAACAATTTTTTTTTTTCTATTTTAAAACAAATACAGATAAACAAATCCACACCACGCAGGGATTAAACTAAGAGAATATGTAATTTGCGTACAGAATTATCCTACCCCTTCCTTTTAATATCTTGAACACACCAATCAAAGGCAGAAAACCAAATACCATAACCAGATTAAGATAAACACTGTAACTAATAACACAATTAACAAAAATCCACTAATCAATAGTACAATCTTACAGAGTTTAGCATGGAAACCGATAAAAAGAAGATAAAAACAAAAGTTGGTGCAAGTATTGACTACTCATGAACGAGATGACAAAATACAGTAATCTATCACAGTTCAAGAAGCAGCCTGAAAAAAAAAGGAAGAACAATAACAGTAAAAAGAATGAGAAATCAACGAAACACACACCGGGAACTTAGCGGAAGCATTGCAAAGAGAGCTCGCAATCATCCCGACGAAGTATTAACCAAAAATCCCAATAATCCGTCCACCGGAGACAGAATGAACTACAGAAGATGTTCGATCAACAAGAGCGAGCTCCACAGCGTAGAATCCAATCGAAGAACAGAGGCGCGTTTTTCTCGTTAATCTCTGGAGAGTGAAGAGGTAATCGAGTGTTGGAACAATTCAATCTCTGTATGAACGGAACCCGAAGATTGAGAAGACGATAATAGTGCAAAAACTGGCTGAAATCGAGCAATCAGCGATGAAGAAATCCACCATGGATGAGTTGCTACCAGAGAGGGAAGAAAGAACGGAGTTTGAAAGTCTAGTGGGAAATGGAGAAGGAGGGGAGTGAAGGCTTTCCGGAAGTGTTTAAATAAAGGAAACAAAAAAATATATATATAAATATATTTTGAAAATTGAATATATTACTTTTTTATAATATTTTTAGTAACTGACAGCTAATATCCAGCCGGTGGAAGTAAAAAGGCAAAAGAAATCAAAATTTACCCAAGTTGAAATTCTTTTCTTTTTTCTATTCATTTTATATTAAAAAGTAAATTCCATTAAATCTCATTAACTCAATTTATTAAGTTTAAAATATACATTTATTTCTTATAATTTCATTTAAATCCATAATTTCAATTATTTATTCTCTAAAAATTCTCGCAAAAACAAATTAAATATTTTAATTATAAATATAAATAGCCTATTAATATTGAATCTAAATATAATAAAATAAATAAATAAATAAAATTCTTGTTACGTCTAATTAATGAATAAATAGACTAATATTTATGTCTTAAAATTTTATAAGTTGTTATTCATTTATATTACATAAAATCGTTGAATATAAGAATATTGTATTTAATAAAAATAAATTAAATATTTGATATTTATAAAAACAAGTGTCGAACGTACTTATGAGACAATCATAATAAATTGTCTCTCTTGAACTATCTTGTCGTTCGAGTTCCCATAATGTGGGGTATAACTGAATTTTATTTCATAACATTTATGTTTCTAACTCCTCGTTTGTTCGTATCTCGAAAATAATAGATTTATTAAATAAAATCAATATTAAGTTAAACACGAGTATACTTATTCTACATTTAAGAGTAAACATAACTCTCGTGATTTATGATATGTGATAATTCATTTAAATATTTTATTAAATAGATATATATTATAAATAATTTTCCGATTTATATTGCGTAATAATTTGATTTTATTTAATTATCACCCTAAGAAAAATAAAAATAAAATATATATTTATATATATATATTTGTAGCGAAGAGAGAGAAATTGTTGACTTTATTCTGTTTTGTTTGACAAATGAGAGAGACTGTTAAGTGATTTGACGTTTTATCTAATCAACCCGAGAAAATAGAACAGAAAAAGAAAAAGAGAGTAATAATAATTTTTTTTTTTTTTTTTGTTAATTTTTATGTCTAATTAATTTAGAAATATTTAAGAGGATTTGATCAAATCATAATTTTTTTAAATAATAAATAATTAATTAAAGCATAATCACCTTCAAAATATTTATTTAATTTTTGGATCATAAAAGTCTCATTAATTAATTTAGAGAATGATCATGAATTTATAATTCTAAGAGAATAGTCAGAGTTTGAGTCGTGGCTCGGCGGTTCTGAGGGCGGGAAAGGGTTAACAGAAGTGGGTCCCACATGTTGGGTCCGTGAATCGTACGCAGACTTTAGGTGATGAAATAAAAGGATGATGATGACACGTGTGAGTAGGACCGACGTGGAACAATCTCTCTCCTCTCCAAAAGTCCACACGGTGGCCACGTGGGACCCACCCCCCGACGCGGTTTTGGTCTCATTCTCAACTACTACTACGAGTACCTGGTTCAGTACATTTCTAAGGACACCCCCCTCCCTCCTACACTCCCACCTGCCCTACACCTATTTTTTTATTTTATAAATTAATAATTATAATCATTTAAATTAAAAATGAAATTCTGTTTTTTTCTTCATAATTTCATTTTTTTTTTTTTAAATTGTAACATACGAACCCCCACCGCTCGCACTTATGGTCAACTTTGACTTGTTACGTATCGTCGTCAGTCTCACAGTTTTAAAACATATTGGAGAGAGGTTTCCACACCTTTATATTATATAATAAATGTTTCGTTTCCCTCTTTCAGCCGATGTGAGATCTCACATAAAAAAGATTATATCGAATGTTCACCAAAACCATGTCTACACCCGCCATGGCTAAAATGACCTTAAATATACTATAGAGGAATGTGACTAGTTGTTAATTTTTCGTACCCGAGTTATATGCTATCAAAGTTGTGGTTGTTGTTGTTTGTTTTGCTTTTAGCCTATAACATTGCTTTCTTACAAATTATTTTCAATGAATTTCGTCGCTCACATTCTCTAAAATATTTTCTCTCAAACGTGACTGATATTTAATAATAATAATAATAATAATAATAATAATAATAATAATAATAATAATAATAATAGAGATGTGAAATTCAAAATATTAAATTGATTTATGAAGAGGAACAGTTGAAATGATTGAATAACAACTGAAAAAGACACAAATTTGAATATTTGAACCACAAACAAACATAAACCTCTCAATAAAAATATAAAAAATGGGGAATTATTATTTTAATCAATTAGTTGAATTGGTGAACTTTTCTTTTTCCCTTTCCTGTCTCGACAAGATTTTGGCAATTGGATTACATTAATGATGTTTTATTATTTTTGTCGGATAATCATGTTCTAATATATATTTTAAATTCATATCGGGGGAAAGAATTCAAACTCTAAGATAAAGACATTTAAAATCAGCTGTGATACGAGTGGTAGATGCTTGGGGCAAAAACGCTCTTCATTTTACAGAGCTCTACCTTTTTATCAAAAAGAGCGTTGGGTAAAGCAATCTCCCTTTTTGGACAAGCACATGACTTAGTCAGATAGAATCAGGTTAAATGTTCGAATCCTCTCAATCCCACAAAAATAAGTTCGACAGTAGAAAGTTATTTATCAGAAGAGTAAACAACACTCCATCCCTACTTGTTTAGGATATTAAAATCATACAAGTATCCCACAAAGACAATCGGTCGTAGGAATCGACAAGATGCGTGTGTAAAGTAGCTCGTATATAACAAAAATTAATCACTTTACAAAGTAAATGTGCTGGTGGAACACTGAACTTACCTGTAAAAACAAAGGGTAAAATTCTGTACTTTCTTGAAGAAACAAGAGGACCATATGGAGATCACTTTTTGGTATATATTGATATGGTATGGCAATGGTAATGAGTATGAGGAGTTGCAAAAACACAGCACCAGTCTCCTAAGTTGAAAACTCAATATATTAAACGAAGCACTTATTCTAAGGATGAAACTCATTTGTACACTATAAGTAAGCTCTTAATGAAGTGAGGGAATACCATTCTTCCAGTGTATATGGAACCCAATCTGACTTTGGGGGAGGAAATCAAGTGCTCTGAGCTGGTGGTGGAGGAGGTGCAATTTTTTCATTTTCGCTGCCAGGAGCATTTGACTTCGTATATTCGAGGGCGACCTCTAACCTCAGCTCCACCGCTCGCTTGTACTGTAACAAGTTATCAACTTACCACTTAGAACAAAACTAATCTGAAACTAAGTGAAGATGAAGTATTAGGAAGTGTAATCATCGAAGCCTGAACGAAACAAGAGCCAGAAAAACGACGAAGGAAGAGCAGTTGAAACCGTAACGAAACGAGAAAATGCAAACCTCAAGCATTGCGCCAGCCTTTATTTTAGATTGCATCAGACACCATTTCTTAAAATGTACACCTGTTGTCCCATCAAACAAAGTCTCATTTGTAAGATTTGTCAAGACATAGAAAATTGCACATGATAGGGGTGAGACTTTTCTTTATTTATTCTTTTTTTTCCTCATGATCGGTAGGGGGATTTTCATCTCTTATCCATTCTTTCCAGTCTTTTCGTTTTCCCCTAGGATAGGTTAGGAGGGGCAAGTATCACGACTGCGTTGAAGCTCGTACGTATACAAAGAGACGAGTGAAGGACAAAAGGACAATCACTAAATGTGTACAAGGAATGGTAAACATACCTGCTTTAATCTCAATGGAAGAAGAGTTCTCAGCATTTGTCTCCAACGACCACCTACAATGGAGCTGAAGCAGTAGATACAATTAACAGTGGCCAATTGCTAACATTGAACAAGAGTCCAACTAATTTAACAAATAACTATGCCTTCAATGGAAAAAATGAAGCAAATTGGGCCATGTAGTAAAAAGCTCCAGTTATTCGGTTAGTTTCAGTAGGCTTATTAACCAGCCTATATATTTTGCTGCTGTAACCATTTCGAGGTGAACACTTGAGTGCATTAGTTTTATTCTTGTTTCGTGTTATCGGGACCGTAACAGTCACTTATAAACCATATGCTAATGGCTTAAACATCTAGTTAGAAAAAAATGAGCAAATGCGCAAGCAGCATAATCACTCATCATTAAAAACTAATGGGGACTTCTATACATAAAAGCAACAAAGATATCAAGAAACACCATAAAGAAGATATGATGGAGAACTTGATCACCTCAAAGTAGGCCCCAAACGGCACATCATGCGCGTTTTGCACCATCTCAAACACCTAGAAGAAAGGAGATAAAACATATCAAGTAAAGCCAATTAGTGGCATATGCTTCTTTCCTGTTTTACATGACATATAAGTTACACTCACGAGCGTTGTCATATTTGTAACAATCTCATTTAGGAGAATTGTAATATATGTCAACTAAAACGTAATGACAATGTTAGAAATCACGCCCTTAATTTAGCCATGTCAATAGAATCCTTAAGTGTCGAACAAAGAAATAGCTAGCCTCGAAGGTGTAGTCAAAAGTGACTCATGTGTTGAACAAAGGTTGTACTTTGTTTGAGGGCTCCAGAGAAAGGAGTCGAGCCTTGATTAAGGGGAGGCTGTTCGAAGGCTACATAGATCTCAGAGGAGGCTCTATGGTATACTTTGTTCGAGGGGAGGATTGCTGAGAATTGTTGGGAGGGAATCCCACGTTGGTTAATTTAGAGAATGATCATGGGTTTATAGGTAAGGAATACATCTCCATTGGTACGAGGCCTTTTGGGGAAGCCCAAAGCAAAACCATGAAAGCTTATGCTCAAAGTGGACAATATCGTCGTTATTCCTAACAGACAATGCTACCCTTCAACTATATGTTACCCTTCAATTTCTTGTCAAAGGCCCAAATAATGGCAATGCTATCAAGGAATTGCAAAAATATTAAAAGTAGATTACCGTGCTTAACACCAAAAAGAACTTTAGGCTAAATAATAATAATGAGAGAAAATAAGTAGCCTAGCCATACCAGCTTAGTCTTATCTTCAGATAAAACTGCATGTTGATACTCTGTCATCGCTGTGTCTGGTGGACACATGGGGCTATGACACAGGGATCTATATGTAAGCTCTCTAACTTGACCTTCATATTCATCTGCGGCATGCCATTGTCCCATCTGAATATAGCAAAAGTAAATGTAAGGCACTAGAAATTGTAAAACAACGAAATCTTTGTATCAATATGTCTCGTTGTTAGGATCGCTCAACAACGCACACACTCGATCAAGATGAACACAAAGAACAAGAGAGAGAAAATTCAAAGAAGAATATTGGGTAAAGGTTTTATTGATGACTTTAGATATGTACAACAAGAGAAAATACAGAGAATGAAGAACGTACATTTTGAGAGCACTTCCTAATGGGGTATATATATGGTTTTAATTTACTAAATATAACGTTCAAAGATTTAAACCTACGAGATATAATCTACCAAATATATCTCTATCAAATCTTTACCAAATATCTACCATATATAGCTCTTATACCAGTTGTTAGGATCACTCAATAACGTACACACTCGATTGATGATTAAGAAGTTCAACAGCAGAAGGAGGAAGAAGAGTTAGGATTGATGATTAAGTTCCAGTTTAGACAAGGAAAGAAACATGACCTATCAGTTTTTTTTTTTTTCATAGAAATCGAGCTTTCATTAAGAATGCCGGATCGATCACTTATAAGTAGTAGCACAAAAGGAAACACAATTATGTTGTCTTTGAAAGTTACAAGTTCCAAAAGAAAAGAGAGAGTTTTTTTAACTTACAACTAGATTTGTATCTTTTCGTCTTGCAACAAAAGCACTTGTGTAATTTGATCCATCACTCAACAAAATAGTAAAGAACTGCTCGGGAGTGCATGGGAAAACACCCTGAAGAAGAAATGCAATAAAAGATTGAGCTCATTGTAAGATGATGGTTTTCTAGGTCTAAAGGGAAAAAAAGTGATGCTTACGTTGTGTATGCTAGTAAGGACCTCCTCTTTAATGAAAGCCTGAGTATTTTTATTTTTCGGCAAATTATCTGCGGCGATTTTCTCCGTACTTTCACTAACTCTCACCGAGCTACTATGTGCGCGTAGTGCTGACTCAGCCTTCTCCTGAAATAAGATAAACCAACAATTGTATCGTTCCATTAACTTCCACGTCCCAACAATTAACTTCCCTTACTACTAGACTTTACGAGAATTTAACAACAGTCATATTCATATGAATAAGACTTATTTACATGAATTACTTGAGTAACCTGCTTAGCGAGGGTCATGAGCCTTAAACAAAAGAAAAAGTAAAAACTTCTCAGAAGCTGAAAGTACGAATCGTAACGTAACATATAAACGACTCCCAATGTTCAGTTTCATCGATACAATATGACAGTAACAACATTAATTACCAAAATAGTGGTCAGTGCTATGTTTCATTCTAAGCTTGTCAGAACATATCCTTGAACGGGAAGACAAACTTAAGAAACATACCTTCTTCTCAGCTTCCAGCGTTTCACGGAAGTTCTTCACTGCACGCTGTAAAGCTCTAACTGTATGGTTCCTATTCCAAAATGATGCAAATTTATATCTGACTCTACCTGGAAATGGAATGAAAAAGTGAGGAAGGATATTAACGCATCTCGGTCCATCGAAATTTAGGAAAGAAAATCAACGTTTCATGTACTTAATCATTAAGGAAAGTTGAAAATTGACAAGCATGAGATATGTGGTTCCTTAAGTCATTTTTTGTGTTTTCTTAACAAGGTCCTGTCAAGCAGACAAAGGTACTGACCATCAGGACTTCCCAACGGAGGTACACCATGCCCACCAGCACCCATGCGAAGAATAATTGTTACAGCAGGATTGATAAATGCATGTTGAGTCCTTCGTACCTTCATAAATCAAAAGATCCGTCACATATGCACGAGAAATATCACAAGAGAATAGCAAAATTAGTATGAAGAGAGAAAGGAGATAGAAAATACTTCATCAATGTCTTCTAGTGGTATTATCACCTGTGAAGAAGAAAGGAAATAAACGTAATATGAAACAATAAATCTAATTAAAAAAAATTGATTTAATGCAAGTAAATGCCAACAAACACAGAAATTCAGCATCAAAACATTCCTAACCTTCATTTGCTTGGAGAAGATGTTAGAGTGGAAGCAGATGTGCCAAGCTGAGACATACATACGACCGTGATACAAGAATGATCTCTCAAGAGCACACGAAAAACTATGCTCGACTACCTGAAGGAACCTTAGGTATGCTAAGAATTAATAGCAGAAACTCTATATGTTTAAGAAGTAATTTTGAAAATAAATAGAATATCAGTATCAATCATTTCTAAAGCAATGGAGGTTCCAAGAAACTAGCCTCATCAGGTAGAAGCTCAAAGATTGTCTGAAGAGGCCCTGGCTTTTGATGAACCACTGTCAGCTCTGGTTTGTCTAAAGAAATTCTTCTTCGAGCATTTGCTCCAGCATAACCATTAATTGCGCTGAAGAACAGTCACTAAAATCCATAAATACAAAGTTCATATAATCTTAATATTTTCTTGAAAAAACACCATTTGTTAATAACACATCTAGAAGAATATCATTCAAGAATCAATATTAACACTGTTGGAATTCGACCCAAAAGAAGCTGTCGTAAGACCCACTATTAACATATTTTCATTACTTCTCGATAAATAATTCCCTTCTTTCTTCGTATTAATTTTTTTGACGCATTAGTTTCCCTCCTGATATGCTCTCGGAATCTACTTCTAGTCGTAAACACATAAAAAAGAAGTTGTGTGAAAATGTATCAAATCCAAGATGATAACCGAACAGAATTACAAAATCCTTGGAGACAAAAGCCAAAAAGAAACATTACAATTGAATTAGCTTATTTCTCTCAAGCCAAAGGCCACATAGAACTACAAAAAAGCTAGGATGCCACAGTTTCGCATTAAAAAAGACCCTTGTCACAAAATGGTGGATACAGAAGGACCTCGTCTACCATAAGAAATGTCAATGAAATAAATTTGACATCCATTTGAAATATGGCACTGCTTTTCATTCCCAAACAAAAGATCAAGCTGAAGTAACTAATAGAATTGCACAAAATTTAACACAGAATTGTGTTTGTCTAGATTGGAATTTTGCTATCAACAGCATACAGAATAGATCAACAGGTAAAATTCCTTTTGAGGTTAATATACTAGTCCTCCTAGACTTTGTTTGATCTTATTAATCAATCTAGTTCAACAGATATTTTGATCCGGACAATCTCATTGTTATATTAAAATAACCTAAACTAATCCACAGATGTTGACAACTAGAAACGAGAACTTAATAATGTTTAATTGGTTTATGGCAATAGAGTTCATGATAGCCTTTCCAATTTTAAGCAATACAAATTTAAAACCAGAAACTGCAATGCATCAAGTAAAATTTAACAAGGCATGTCCTACACGTAAGAAAATAGATATCAACAAGACCCGATAACTCAAAAAATTATTAACTCAGAACCTCCCAACTCATAGCCATAGACAATAGTTTCTTTCGTGGGCTTGTTTTTTTTGTAAACCACTTGGTCTCATGTAAATTTCGAAGTTACAGAAATCCAAAATAATAATAATAGTTAAAGTACAAAAGGTACCTTCCGCCATTGCCTTGCAATTTTAAAGTTTTAATGTGGAGACAGACCTAAAAAGTTCATATGCAGATTTAATCAGTCTTCTTCGTTAAGGAAGGGACATTATGCAAACTGGAAAAGAGAAATTAAGAAATAAAAAGAAGCAAAAAAATTATGAATGAGCACCTGCCCGGAAGTGCTATCTAATGTGTACCATACAGCACCTGTGTGGCCTTCACTTTCAACCGTAACAGTAACTGAACCAAGAACAGCACTTTTCCAAACTATATCCCAATCATAAATTGTAACATTAATCTGTTAGATGAGGGAAAAAAGTTATATAAGTGGCATGAAAATTACAACGACAACATTGAACTTTGACAGAAACAATGGAAGCTAGTATGTATTTCACTTCATTAGCTCTATAACGCAGGATTTCATTAGCACTATAATGCAGCAAATCCTGCATCATGTGTCCACTGAGTTAGTTTGCAGTTTGTTTAATAAGCATTCTCTGAAGTTCCAGAAATTAGAAAAGATCAAGGGGGTGGTGGCAAAAGGGTAGGACAGCGTCAGTAAGAAGCAATCGTTGGGTTGGACTTCAATATCTAGAACGGACATGAGCTGAGTGTAACACTAAAAATGTGATCTAAACTAGGTCTCAAGCCTATTAGTCAAGGGGTCAGGCAAAACTTATGGAGCCATTGGCACAGGTTTATAATTTTATATTATTAGTAGATAGTTTCTATTAAGCCAAAGAAAAACGTTGGAAAAAAATGTGTTTATTTGGACAGGATACCTGGGCAGGAAGCTCATCGACGGAAAAATCGAACTCCTCCCCCCACATGGGATTCCTTGAACCAGGAATCATTGAACTGCACCAAGCATGAAGTACTTTAATTCAAGCAGTGAAGGAAAAGGAGGCGACATTAAATTATACAATTTTGACTGTAGATTAGTACAAAAGTTTTTATAAAACTACAATAAGAAAGATGGGAACAAAGTGGACATACAAATATTAAAAGCACTTGAACTCTGAATTTTTTTCGACACACAAATGTAGTATTCATTAAACTTTCTTCATTTATCAAATAAGGCACACATCCCCATTAAACGATCCAACAATCAAGTAAGGCACACGTCCCCATTAAACGATCAACCATACTCAAAGGTTATAATTACAGAAAAGAATAAACATGAACATAACCTGAAGCGCTTTTCTGTACCACAGGTAATAATAGCATAAGGATCAGAAGTGCCATTTAAGTTTGCAGCAATAAGATTCTTGGCAGCCAACAATTCCAACTGAAAAAACCAAACACGCCATCTAATTGAAATTTACAAAAAATGAAGCTGCAAATAATTGAGGCCAAAAGTACAAGTTTCGATTTGAATACTCGACATATGCCACGCCAGTCCTCATACACAGAATAAAAACCGGAGAAAAGTATCTAAATACCTTAATTAGATAAGCAGAATTAGTCTGAAGGTCTCTCAAATGGCCAGGAGGAATCTACAAAATAATTGCAAAACTGCACGTCAAAAGAGTTGGCATATTACTCCATGAAAAAGAAATCTATCTCGGATTTTCTAACACAAGCAATATAACATAGCTATACATCAGCTAAATGCTTAAATTTTATCAGTTTTGTCAGAAATCACGACCCTCCAGAATGGTATGATATGTCCACTTTGAGCATAAGCTCTCATAGTTTTGCTTTCGGCTTCCCTAAAAGGCCTCATACCAATGGAGATGTATTTCTTACTTATAGATCCATGATCAACCCCTTAATTAGCCAATGTGGGACTCATATTCCGAAAAAAAGTAGTTACTAATCCAGACAAAAACAAGTTCCAGTGTTCCACATCCTTAGTAGCAGAATTCATAAGTATATTTATACTTTAGCAGTTTTATCTGCAAACAATATTTAATAAACATGACATCAGAAAATAATACCTAATGAATGCAGAAAGAATCAAATCTCACGCCCAAATTTGTTATCATCACTGAGAATACATCAAACCATAATGGAAAACAAAAGAAATAGGCTCCGTAAGCATTTTTAATGGTATCAGGAACTATAATTTCAAAATTAGGAAAGAATTCCCCAAGTCCAATCACAAAACGACAATTAAAAACAAAACACGCAGACAGTTTAAACAAGAAGCTAGAATTTGAACTGCTAGTTAAATTGCTTAAACCCCAAGGTTTGTTTATAGGATCATATCAGCAGAAACGCAAAGAAGTAAAAGTTTAGAATCAGAAATCAATTCCTAAACCAAACATAAAAAAATATGAACACAAACACATCGAGCTGTCCTATGAAGTAGCGAAGAAGAAAAAAACAGTAGAATTCCCCAAAAAAGAAACACTACAAATCACCGTTCAAACGCAAATCCAAAACCCAGGAAATCAATTCCAAGACAAATTGAGAAAAACAAAAGTTAGTTAAACAAGGCACCAACCTTGTCCTTAGCGTCAATAGAATCCCCAGAATTGTCAAGAACAGAAGGATCACCATCAAACAAGGAGCTCCGGTAGGCGAAAAACCAGTAAGCGAAGATCACGAAAAGGGAAGTGGCGAGTGTGATCTTGATTTCCAACCAGGAAGGGAGGAGGAAATCGAGCGCCATAGGGATCACCATTTGGGGCCTGAATTCGGAGTAGAGGAGAATTGAAGAAGTCATAGCGAATGTTGAGGAAGAACTGCTGCTGCTGCTGCTGAGGTAGTCCTGGAAGGGCTGGGAAAGGTCATCTGTGTGTTCCAATGGAAGAAATTGGAACCGGCATTTCTTTTCACGTCGAACCAACCTCCTTTTTTCTTTTTCTTTTTTCTTTTTCTTTTTATTTTCTTTTTATTTTTTCTTTTTCTTTTTATTTTCTTTTTTCTTTATAGAGATGGTCAAAGTTGGACCGTTGGAGGAAGACCAAACATTTAACCGCTGTGTGACGATATTGCCCTTGCCGGCGCCATATAATTCCAATGGCTGTGAGAGGAAATGGCGGTAATTTTGGTGAAGAGAGAAGGGTGTTTTGGGTAAAAAGGAACAGAATTGTGATTATCGCCTGTGGAGCGAGATCGGTAGTTAGTTGAATACTCCACTTTGACATGGACATGGACACCATGGCCATAGTTATTGTCGTTGTTTTTTTTTTTTAAAAAAAAAAAATAATATTTTAACGAGCGTAATTATATTCTCCTAATTTCTTAACAAATATTTTTACGTTTCTAATTGCATTTAATAGATTTTCAAGAATATTATATTTAATAAATTTTCATTTTTAAAAATGGAGAACTCAACTTTATTGTAATAAAATAATTTTGCAAGGAAATTAACTATTTAATTAAAACTTTAAAGCAATCCTTTTTCTTTTTTAAAATATCCATAATAATAATAATAATAAGGTTTGAAAATTACTTGAATTATTTATTTATTTATTTATTTGCATTTTTCCGATAAATTTGAGTCAACAAGAATTAAAAATAATATGGTTGACTTGGAAGATAAGAACAAGCAACATAGTTATAATCCCCACAAAGAAGGATCAAAGCTGAAGACAAAATAGAAAAAAACAAAAATCAATTTTTGACTAATTCTTCTTCACTCACTTCCTATACAAATCTCTACTTTCTTGCATCTATAGCCAAACCCCAAAGTTTTTGTAAACGAGACTTATTTCGATCACATCTTCAACAACTAGACATTTTCTCTAAAGCCTTCCATCCCGGACCCGAGCAAGGCAACACAAATCTTCGACGAAGAAGGGTGAGGCTAGCTCGGGATTTTTGAGAATTCAGTAATGCTTGGAAGATAATTAGGAGAGAAAAAGAGGAAACATATTTCTAGGCATTTTCGCCTTCCCCATCCCGGACCCGAGCAAGGCGACATAAACCTTCAACGAAGAAGGGACGAGGCCAGCTCGAGATCTTTGAGAATTCAGTAATGCTAGGAAGATAATCAGGAGAGAAAAAGAGGAAACATATTTCTAGGCATTTTTGCTAAAGCCTTCCCCATCCCGGACCCGAGCAAGGCGACATAAACCTTCAACGAAGAAGGGACGAGGCCAGCTCGAGATCTTTGAGAATTCAGTAATGCTAGGAAGATAATCAGGAGAGAATTCAGTAGCTGCTAATTACTTCTTCTATAATCAAAACAAATTTACCTCTAAAGGTATGGCTATGGCCTATGGGATACCAAGAGGAGGAAATGAAATGGAGCAACGTCCCCACCTCCAACAGTTTGCTCCCTTCAATTTAACAGAAACAATATGAACAGGATCCAGTATGAAATATAATATTAACAAACACTTCTTCTCAGTCGAGTCGAGAAGAAAGCCAACGGGCAGCGCAGCACAGCACCGAGGATATTAGAGCCCTCCACAACCACCATAAACAATAGCTGCTAGTTTCAAACATCAGCGTCCTCTTCACATTAACTTCCAAGCTGCAGCCACAAGAGTAAATGTTTTGATTGTTACAAACAAAAAAACACGAATGAACGACGAGATCACGGTTGATTAATACAACTAATTCGGAAGGGAGGTCATTGAGAGGTTAGCTAATCTTCTTAGTCCTATCACTCTACCAATGATGAAATGCAAGGCATTTATAAGTATTAACTAATGAAGTGATTATGGTAAGAGAGACAAGTAATAAAATGCAGCATTGAATCATCCAGCTTTTACTTCAAGATCGAGCACGAAACGTTTTGACAGTTGATATAACTCCTTGGCTAAGAAGTCACTTAAAAAAGTTCCAATGAGTTTTGCCCCTCGAGACATTTAAATGAAATTATGAAATGCTAGAGGCAGCTTACAAGGTAACAAAGAAGACAATTAGACTCCATTTAGGAGTATAAACAGCCCAAAAAACTCAGAGTTGCAGACCAGAAGAGAAACTTTTTCCTGTTTCTATTGGTACCAAGGTTGACATTCTCTAAAGATTCTAGTATATATACATGACCAAGGACGTGGATGCAACGAACCATTCTCGATTAGGAAGCAGCCATATACATTTTTTCAACTCAGTTTCAAACTAGAGCAAGCAACTCCAATGTGAGATCCCACATAGGTTGGACAGTGAAACAAAACATCCTTTATGAGGGTGTGGAAACCTCTCTAGACGCGTTTTAAAACTTTAAGGGAAAGCTCGGAAGGAAAAGCTCAAAGAGGATAATATCTGTTAACGGTGGGCTTGGGCTATTACACCAAAACTCCCTGAACCCAACCCTCATCAAAAGTTGTAGAGCATAGGCAGCTCGAGCATATTGATGGGTTCACAAGCTAAGTTGTGGAGTGTGAATGAAAATAGAACTCCACCCCTACAAGGCAAACAAGTTTGGTGGCCCTAACAGTAAAGTATAAGCCAAATAGAGGTTGGCATCCACACACTGTCTTTTTAAACCATGGCTTGAAAAGCTTGTGGGCCTAAAAGAGCTTGACATCCTCACAATGACCTTTTCCAACGCCTTGACAAGTTTGGGCGGCCTAATAGTGAAGTATAAGGTAAATAAAGCCTTGACAAGTTTGGTGGGCTTAATAATAGTAAAGGATTGGGACGTCTGGAGGTAATTTTAAAGCCTGGTGAGCATCGCTGTTTGTCAAAGCCTGGTGAGCACAAAAGCAAGGAATGGGACCTGAACGTCCTGTTTATCAAGAAGAAAAATGTGAGATATTTCGTCTATGTCATGGTGCCTTGCACGACAAAGCTAATGTGAAATAGACACTTCTGGAAAGATCAATCTCAACCGACCCTTCAAAAGAAACAAAATTGGTTTCAACGCTGAGATTGTACGGTTTCAATGTTAGAGGTCGTTTGGAAGCTTTCTTCTCTCTGTTTTGGAAGAGAAAATCTTATTTCCCCAAATGGGTTGTTCTTGAATACTATGAACAATCATGGTTTATCTTCAGAAATTTGGACCTAAAAGCCATCCCATCGTTGATTCTTAAAAGACAAGTAGAATTTGAATCATGTGGGCAATTTGCTTTGAACAGGTTCAACATATAAATCGAACAGAGATTTAGATCTAAGATCCGAAACTAATGAATAAGGCATCATTCAGAAACAAGAAAATCGCATCAAAGAGAAATCAATAATCGTGAGAAAATCATCAAAACGAATCGGCGTACCTGGGATGTCCTTTCTGGGCGCAGGCTGAGCCGTAACGTAGTATAAAATCGAACGTCCGATCATGAAGAAGCTCGAAACAGCGGCGGCGACAAAGAAAAACATAACCAATCCAATAACCCAAGGCATCATCATGAAGCCGATGAAGAACGTAACCGATCCACAGAGCATCAGAGCCAGAGACATCCCTAGAAGAAGCGACGCAAACCCGGCCGGGGTCATCTGCGTCGGCACCACCGGTGAGTGATCGGAAAACGGGATTGACGACGGAGGCGATCGGAGAATATTCATAGCAAGAGAAGAAAGCTCGTAGAAAACACTCGATTGCGAATTCCGCTGCCGCCGCATCATAATTCTTCGGTAAAAAAATCTCCAAATCTCCAAAAGGGAAAATCCTCTCAACGTCGAGAACGAAAACCCAGAAACGCTTTTGTTGAATGATTCAAGGGAAATCGATAAATCTAAGGAACTTTATGGAACTGGGGGGGTCCGTGATTGGATTGGCAAGACTAAAACCCCTCAACAGCAACCACAACAGCGAGTGGATAAGTCTGATAAGCAAAACTTTTGTTTGTTTCTTAAGAATTCAACACACAACTAAATGCATTCACACACACACACAAACACACAGAACGGTGAAAACCCAACTCAAATATTGAACTAAAGAACCCTTTTCCGGTCACCCAGAAAGCTCTTGTTCACAATTTCCTCGAATTTCAGTTCGGATTGAGAGAAACAGAGTGAAGAAAGCGAATTAGGATTGGGATAAACATGAGGAGAGGATTAGGGATTGAAAAGAGGGCGGTGAAATGAGAGGGAAGATTTGGTGGGTTACACGTAATGGAGAGGAATTGGGAGTTGGGACCTTATCTTCAATGGATAACGACGGCCTTGAGATCGCCTAATAGCTTCTTGGCATATGGCGTACAGTTCTGATCTTTTGGGATTTGGCGCTGTTTGTGCGGCAATTTGGCGGAGGTTTTCTTTCGCCTCTCTGGGGGCGCGACGATTCTCCACGAAATAAGGATTTTTCTTTTTTTTAATTTAATCGTGAAAATTTTCAAAATTCGAGAATTTTAATAATTTAATAATTAAATATGAGGGAAAAAAAGCCCAAGGCATGTATGGGCCAGCCACGTGGCCCACCGTGGAGACCATGAGAAACTAGTCCATGGACCAAAGTTGGTTTATTATTGGAATAGAATACCAAAATTCCCTTCAAAATATTATTCCATAATTATTATCCATATTTATTACCTATTTAAAATTAATTAATTTAATGAACACGCCGAGCGTTAATATTGTAAGAATGACGTCAACGATAGATATTAAATTACAAATATATAATAGGTCTCAAAACTTTCAATTTTGTATATAATAAAAAAATTTAATAAGTTAAATTATTATATATAAATTTATAATTTATAATTAAATAAATTAAAAAAAATTATTTGGCTGTCTAATAAAAGTTTTAAAAAAAATTACCATTTTAGTCTATGAATTTTGAAATATATTTTCAGTTTAATCTTAACTTTGGAAAGTGAATGAAAGTTTGTTTAAAAATTTATGATAAACTTACATTAATTCGTTGTATTTTTAGAAAAAAATTTAAAAAGTTTATTTTCTAATTGAAGTAATAGATTTGTATGAGATGTAAATACACGATTTCGTCCATATATTTACGATAATAATTATTTATTTAATTCCTTTTAAAAAATTAACGGTATTTTTTAAATACAATAATATGGTAAGAGTATTTTATTTATCATTAAAAAAGAAAAAATTGATTTATATAAATAAAAATTTCCAAAATTAGTATTTTTAAAACAAATAAAGTATCCATACATAAAAAAAACTAACTATAAACATTTTTTTTAATATTTAAAAAAAAAAAAAACTTTAATAATATTATTGAAAAAATTGGAAAGTTTGTGTATTATTATTAATTTAACTTTTTTTTTTAATTTGATGACCAAATTGGAAATATACTCGCGAAAAAAAAGTTATTTTTATCAAAGAACGATGCAGTCGATTCATACAGTCCAGGTATGTTCCGTCCTCCCATCAACAGCCTTGGAAGAACAGCATTTTGGGCATGCCGATTACCCCATGCACAACTATTTTGTTAGGCTCCTTCAAATTCCTCATCAATTTCGATCAAACTGACGATACCGAGAAGAATCGGTAACCGAGAGACCGGTGGGGCGAGTTGAGCAATTTCTGTTGAAGAATCCGCTGCGATTTCGGTTGCCTCTGATCCGCGGCGGAAGGAAGAAAGATTTTCGATTGCTTTAAACCTCTCCAAAAGCATTCGATTCGAGTTGTTCTTTCCAAAGGTTCTATTGAGGGATCTTTCTTCGTTTTCAGGGTTGCGCGGAGGAATATCTGGTCGTTGTTGCGTTATATGTGGTGTGAAATTACTGCTGTATGTGAAATTCCATCCCCGAGCTTCGTCATGCGGGTATTGGCCTTTTATCTCGATTTTGGTTTTGTTCCATATGAATGCAATGTGAATATTTTTTGTGTTTTCGTTTGCATTATGATATTTTTAGGTTGTCCTTTTTCTTTTGTTGTCGTGTTTAGGTGGTTAGATTATGTTTTGTTGCCTCCTTGTTGAGTATGTACCATTTTAATGTAACAATCTGTGTTAAGGGACATGAAAATGTTACAAATTTTCTTCTCAATTCCTTGGTGGTTTTTGGTTTTGTTTCTCCCCCACCACACCCCAATGATTTTATCATAGCTTTATGCTTTTATATTATGTAATTCGATGTGTATGGCTAGCAGACAATATTTTTGTGTTTTACATAGTGAACCAAAGGTTGAGGGTAATGTTTCTTCTATGGCAGTTTGATTCTCCATTGATGCTCAATGGCAGTGACATGAACACATTTCCTTTTGAAGTATGAGGAAAACGTTTGGTCAGAGAGTCTAATACGTGGTTGCTGAAGTTTTTATAGTAAACAAAAAGGCCTGCTGTTTTAATAAGAAAACAAAGCAGGCAAGTGTGCAGAGGCAGGAAATAATGGAGTGTAATAAAGATGAGGCAGCACGGGCGAAAGAAAAAGCCGAGGAGAAATTTACAGCCAAGGACATTACGGGGGCTAAAAAACTTGCTTTGAAGGCACAAAATTTATTTCCTGGACTTGAGGGTATCTCTCAAATGTTAGCTACGCTCGATGTCTATATTTCTGCAGAAAATAAGGTCAACGGAGAAGTAGATTGGTACGCGATGCTCGGTGTGGATCCACGAGCTGATGAGGAAACAGTCAGGAAACACTACAGGAAGCTAGCTCTTATTCTTCACCCTGATAAAAACAAGTCTATTGGAGCTGATGGGGCTTTTAAGCTTATTTCTCAGGCTTGGAGTATGCTGTCGGATAAAGCGAAAAGAGTGGTATATGACCAGAAGAGGAATGGTAGAGTCAACAGAACTGTTTCGACTTCGAGAGGGAACTCATCTTCACAATCTGGGAGAAATGGTTTTTACAATTTCACAAAAAATGCTCCTACGTCGAGTATGAAGGGACAGAAAAATGCATCCCGACCAGATTATGCTTCAGCTTCATCTCAGAAACCAAGGCCAACAACCTTTTGGACTGTGTGCCATCGGTGCAAGATGCAGTATGAGTATCTCAGAATCTATCTAAATCATAATCTTCTTTGCCCCAACTGTCATGAGCCATTTTTTGCTATAGAAACACCACCACCCCCTTCAAATGGTGTGAAGTCTAATGGATGGGATTTTACAAAGCCAAATCATCAAAGTGGAAGTAAAACTGCATATAGTCGAGAGAAGAGTAATATAGCCTCATCATCATACACGGGAGCAGGTGAATCGAATCACTCTACACATAGCCAAAACACCTTTCAGTGGGGTCCCTTCTCAAGAACGGGTGGTGCTTCATCTGCTGCTCAAGCTGCAACTGTAGTTCAGCAGGCATATGAGAAAGTGAAAAGGGAACGTGAGGAGGCACAAGCTGCCAAAAGAGTGGAACGAAGAAAGCATCATACGTCTAAGAAGGCCCCTGGTGCTTCATCTTCAGGCTACTCTGGTGCTGTAAAAAGAAGAAGAGGTATAGATGACATTTCTTCTAGCTCCCATGCAAGAAATATAACCGATCAGTTGAAAGCTATGGAAAGGACTAAGCTGGTCAATCTGTCTGGTTGTACACAGGGTAATATAAAAGAAAATACCACACTCAAGAGCTCTCAGGATGTCTCTCTTAGTGAAATTCAGAATTTATTAATCGAGAAGGCCAAGAAGGAAATGAGGAAGATGTTATGTGAATTGAAGTCAACAATGTCAACTAATGCTATGGTCAAAGAGGGAAACGGGAATGAGAAGGTAACTAGGAAGAGAGAAACATCTCCTGTGAGTGGTGAAAAGCACAATAATGACGTATCGATCGAACTTCTGAATTCAAAGAGGGAATCACAGTCAGTGGTTGATTTTCCTAGCAATTCAAGTTCTAGTGATGCAGAAATAATGTTAACTGATATCCCTGATCCGGATTTTCACAATTTTGATAGAGACCGTACTGAAAGCTCTTTCAGAGACAATCAGATCTGGGCTGCTTATGATGATCATGATGGCATGCCTCGACGTTATGCCTGGATTCATAGTGTAGTATCTTTGAACCCGTTTAGAATGCAGATTCGTTGGCTAAACTCAATAATCGACTATGAATTGGGTGCACTGAGCTGGGTTAGCTCTGGTCTTCCAAAAACGTGTGGGGGTTTTAGAACTGGGAGGTGTGAGATTTATAGCTCCATTAATGCTTTTTCTCACAAGGTCAGATGGTCAAAAGGCACATACGGAGACATTTGCATATATCCCAGAAAGGGAGATGTTTGGGCTCTCTATAGGAATTGGTCCCCTGATTGGAATGAACTGACATCAGACGAGGTAATACACAAGTATGACATGGTAGAAGTTCTCGAGGATTATAGCGAAGAACTTGGAGTTATCATAACTCCCCTCATCAAAGTGGCTGGTTTCAAGGTGGTATTTCATCGGGATTTGGACCCAAACCATGTAAGAAGGATACCAAAAGATGAGATGTTTCGGTTTTCTCATCTCGTACCTTCACATTTGCTTACAGGTCAAGAAGCCCCAAATGCTCCCAAAGGTTGCAGGGAACTGGACCCTGCAGCCACTCCAGTTGACCTTCTTCACATCGTAGAGACCCCCAAGGAAGAATTCATAGAGATTGAGGACTTGAAGTTACAAAGTTCTGCCACCAAGATGGTAGATATTAGTGATGAAAAGATGGAAAAGAAACCCAGGGAAGCAAGAAAAGAGGATATAGTGAAGCCTGTAGTGGAAGATGTCCTAGAACTTAAACTGGCCAGTAAGACGATGCACACCAATGAAATGCAAGTTTCTTGAACATTGGATTATTTGTTCCCCGTGGATATGACTGGTAAACTTTGTGGAAGCTGATTGGACATAGTTGACATCTTTAGCGTTCTGACTTACTCTTTTCCTCCTCCAAGGATCTGTTAGATGGGGATCCGTACTTGTAAATCATACCTTTTGATGTTATTATACCTTTTAACTTAAAGATCTGTTAGAAGGTTAATCTATACATTTTTTTATGTCACTGTAGCCGCTCGAGGAAGCTCCGCTCCTTCGTGTATATTACACGCTAAAACGAACTCCATTCCTCGGTTTTGCAAGTTCTGTATATATTCCCTCCCATAGCTGTTATACTCAGAGTCATCAGTTTTCGACCTACTACTCAAGTAAGCATGGGTAAGTAATTACTTCCAAAGTCTCCTTTTCTTCTGCTGAAGCACATTATTATTGTTTCTTTATCATTTCTCACAGGATTGCCTGACATAATGGTCTTCATATTGTTGAGCTGATCATAATTTTGACAATACCACTGATTAGGAACCAATTTTCTCCCACTTTTAGAGCGACTTTTTGCTGCTTTCTCCCGACTCGGGTTCCTGTTTCATTTAAAGTTAATGAAGAGGATGCATTTTGAACATACCAGAGGCATTGTTTTGATGAGAATCAGGTTTTTTGCTTTCTTGAGTTCTCTGTTTTATACTTTTGGGCATTCCATCCTAACACATGCGTTTTATTTATGCAGTGAGACCGATGAGCAGCTTTAAGTGAAGCTTTTGACATTGGTTACAGTCTCTCTCTGTTGATACGAGTGAAGTAAGTTTTGGGGAAATGGGTGGGGATGGGATTAAGCTTGATGCATGATGATGTATTGGCTTTACTCAACTCATGAATTCTAAGTTCGTTAGAATTCGCGAGTTTACTTCGAAACTACCACGGCTATAGAACTCGTTGTTTCAATACGCTTTTTCGGTATCGGTGATGTTCATAAGGCTATAGTGATACAAGTTCATGTTAAATTAAATGCAATTTGAGTTTGGGATGACTTGTAATATGCTCTTCATAAGTTTTATGGTTGAAAGATTTAGGGTAAAATACTAAAATTTAAATGATATATATATATATACATGATAAAGTGGTTATATTGAGTAAAGACAAATATAAATATAAAATGTAATTCAGAATTCCATTCTTATAATTTAATAAAAAAAAATTATAAATAGAATTTAGCCTTTATACAGGCTAGGATGATAAAATTTAATCTTTTTCATATTAATTTTAAAAATAAAAATAATAAATGAAAAAAAAATACAATTGTGATAAATAAAAAATAAAAAAAAGGGAAGTTTTTAACGAAAGTAATTTATTAAAAAAGATAAAATTAAAACATATTTATTGAAAATTAATATACATCAGCCTTTTTTTTTTAATAATAAAAATAAAAATGAATAAAAGAAAGTGGAAATCCCTAGCTCTTTTATCGGTGCTCCACGTCATTTATTTTTCATTTTCTTCTTCGCGCCGTCTCCTCTGTTTCAGCAGTTCAGCCTCAGCGTCGCCGCCGCCTCTTTTTCCCCTTTTGCCGCCTCCGTCGTCTTTCTTCCGCTCGTGCGCCGCCAGTGTACTATCTCCTCCGTTCGTGCTGCTGCAGCCTCCCTCTTAGTGGTTTTACACTGATTTTTTACTCCCTTATTGCTACTGGTATTCTTCTAATCTCCATCCATTTCTCTCTTCTCACCTGAAAAACGCATTAATCTTGTTAATTAATTATATATTATATATAATTTCCCCCCTGATTCCCCCTTTCTTTTTCTATCTATTTTATTATATATTACTTTCAGAGTTCTGCGCTGATCAAATTTATTTATTTGTTCCTATTTTTCTTTCCAACTTCGATGTTATCGCGTGATTTTGTTTTGTTTCATCCTCATTTCATTTCCATTTTGATCATTGTGTTTCTTACTCTCCTATTATGATAATCGCTCTTTAACACTCACTCATCCTATCGCTTACTATCCATAATGCCGCAATTTTGAATGATCCGAATTTCATTTTTATTTTGCCATTTTTGTGCAGAAATTGATGGGTGTGATCGATATTTCAAACCCTTATCGTCTGACTAAAGTGAAGGCTAGCCTTCCAGGACCTGAGGCATTGCGTCTCAATTGCTCAGTTGCTAGTAGAAGGAAGGGGATTGTTTCCATGACATCTCAAATTCCAGTTGAACAGGTCCATAAGAGTCAGCAAAGGTTGACTGGTGACTCTTTCATTCGACCCCATTTGAGAAAGTTGTCTCCTTATCAGCCCATTCTCCCTTTTGAGGTGCAACATGTTGATCTCTGCCCTGTTATTACCCATTTCTAGCTAGCTAGTTTGTTTGCGTTATTATCTTGGTGCTAACCACCCGAAGTTGACCAAGTGACAATTGGGCGTTCCAATGCAAGCATAGCTTAATGGATAAGACATCTATTCCCATCACAAAATCTCGATAGGTCGATCCCCACCCTACAATTGTTAGACTAAATAAAACATGCCCTGGGGATGTGGCGAAGAGTAGAGGTAACCTCATGCTTAGGTTAGAATTCTTTTAGTTTCTTGACAACCAAATGATGTAGAGGTAATTCTTGCCGTACGATTAGTGGAAAGATTAGTGGGATGCATGTAATTTAGACACTTATGGGCATAAAAAAAAATGTTGGTGCTTCTCCTCCTTTGCCTTGTGGTTGCAGAGCACTAGTCAAGGGCTGATGTATAAATTAATAAGATTTAGATGTCTCAGTCGAGGTTCTTTATTTCTCTTCATGATTTCCATAATCGCATTGTCAATTAATCCGTTGGTAAAATTTAATGACATAGTGGAAGTATAGTTGCCAGCTTTGGACTTGATTGTGCTGATAATGACTTGAATTTCTCTTGACTTGAGGGTTTACTCCCACAAAACTGTGATGATTTATACTAAAACTAGTACAGATGTTATAAGCTTTCAAGATGGATCTAAAATTTCATTGGCTGTAGGTATTGTCAACGCGTCTTGGAAGGAAGCCTGAGGATATTATAAAATTAGATGCAAATGAAAATCCTTATGGTCCTCCCCCTGAGGTGAGTACTGTTGCTTGCCTACATGATGATACCCTTTACAGAGAATCTTGGTTTACTGAAGAATTGTCAAATCTGTTTCATAAAAGTATCACCAAGTCAGTTGCTCGATTCATGGGATCAACTGAGCCTTTCGTGGGAACTCTTGTGATAAGAAACTTGAATGTGTTGAAGTTTGAATAATTCAATGCTCTTATGCTTCTTTTTAAAGGAATTTGGTTATTTATTTATTTATTACTTTTTTGTGGGATATTGAACTTGCATGCTTTCATTTATTCTCCATGAAAGTTTGATATTAAAACAAAAAATAAAATAAAATAAAATTTTATCACAGGGAAGTTATCTTTCTTCATTGCACCTGCCAACTATTTTTTACTATTAGTTTTACATCATGCAAACAATAATATTGGGTTGTTAGTAGGTTCTTGAGGCATTGGGAACATTGAAATTCCCATACGTCTATCCTGATCCTGAAAGTCGTCAATTGCGGGCTGCACTTGCCATAGATTCTGGTCTTGAATCTGACTATATTCTCGTGGGATGTGGTGCAGATGAGCTCATTGATCTGATTATGCGGTTAAAACTGAATCATCTATGTCTTGTTTATGAGTTAAATTTGAATATTTTCTTCTTCTAACCTTTTCTTCGTCTCCTGAAATATTGTTGTAGATGTGTGTTGGACCCTGGTGACAAAATTGTAGACTGCCCTCCTACCTTCACGATGTATGAATTTGATGCTGCTGTTAATGGTGCTCTTGTCCTTAAAGGTAGCTATCTAATTATTTATCACTTTTCTATTTTAATTTCTTCCTTTTAAGGAGTAATCTTTTAAGCTATCAAAGTCACCATATTTATCTCTTAATGGTCTGGCATTTGAATCTACTTATCTGCATATGTTGCTTTCCTCACATACAGTTTTGCAATATATGTTACCTATGGTACTCTGTAGTTCCAAGGAACCCAGATTTTTCCTTGAATGTGGATCTCATCAAAGATACTGTTGATAAGGAAAAACCGAAGTGCATATTCCTCACGTCTCCTAATAACCCAGATGGGAGGTAACTCTTTGTCTGTATCCTTATCCGTGTTCTTGCGCACTCTTTGACCTATCTCGCTTTTTACACAATTAAGCATGTGCTACATGATTCGGCAAATCATACCTGCTCAAGAACGATATGACAATCATCTGTACTCTTTTCATGCTTATGCTCTAGATTACAAAGCTATCCTTGCTGATAATTTATTTCAGATCTAGGAGCTATTTTCTGCTCCACAATGTTCTTACTGGACACGAGATTCTCTATCCTCTAGAATAAACTTTGCAAATTACGAATGGAGTGAAATTTTCTATACGTGATGTGAAAGATAGACCATTTTGATTGATTTTTAAACGTGTTAAACTTTCAATTGAGTCATATTTCTTCCATTTTCTTAATTTATGACTTACTTTTACTTGTTTACAGTGTAATTAGTGATGAAGTTCTCTTGAAAATTCTTGAGCTCCCCATACTGGTTGTCCTAGATGAAGCATATATAGAGTTTTCTTCAATTGAATCAAAGATGCAGTGGGTGAAGAAATATGATAATTTGATTGTCCTTCGAACTTTTAGCAAAAGAGCAGGTGTATAATCTTCCTCAGTTTTTTCAACCATTATATTAAGGACATTTTACTTGTTTAACTGTACACTACCAGTTTGTTGATGATCCTTGTGTTATCCAATTCTATTCTTGGCAACCTGGTCACTAGCTAGCTAGTATGTTTGCTATAATTTATGTGAGATCTTCAAGATCTTTGCTTGTAAAACTGCAGGCTTAGCTGGACTTCGTGTGGGTTATGGAGCATTTCCTTTGAGTATCATTGAATATCTTTGGCGAGCGAAGCAACCATATAATGTGTCTGTTGCTGCTGAAATTGCTGCATGTGCAGCATTGCTGAACCCTTCCTACTTAGAGGTTAACTTTCTCGATTAACACTTGTTGGATGTATTCCTTTAGCTTCAATGTTTACTTGATAACCTCTATGGGTTGACTTAGTGGTATTCGGGAAGTAAGATACTTGTGGAAATGGGTTCAAGTCCTATGGTGGCCATCTATCTATGATGAAAATAGAGTTTTTCGACAACTAAATGTTAAAGGTCATGTCTAGCCTAGCCCACGGGAAAGCCTCTTCTACATCAAGTGCATTGAATGCCCCACAATCTAAATCAAAGAGGATGGGTCAAGGAGAAGTTCGGGATGAAACCAGAGTGGATGGCAAAGCGGTGCCTTTGGGGGTATGGCGTCTTGTGTTGTGCCGTCATTTTGGATTCTCGGCCTATTTCGGCACTAGTTAATTGGGGTGAATCACCCAGATCTTGAATCAACTAGAAGATCATCAAATAAAAGAATCGTGAAGAAATACTTGGTAGAAAGGAAAAATTATATTGGTGCTCGATCCATTTGTAATATGAGCTTTCTATCTATCTCTTGCAGAAGGTGAAAAATGCTTTGGTACATGAACGCGAGAGGCTCTTCAACCTTCTAAAGGATGTGCCATTCTTGAATCCATATCCTAGTCACTCCAATTTCATCCTTTGCGAGGTTACATCAGGAATGGATGCGAAGAAACTGAAGGTAAAACGACTGTCTTCATTTGTTATATCGTTTTATCGCTGCTGCGCTCGAAGAATCTGTGTTGTTGTTTTGAATGTCATCGAATTCAACATTCACCTGTTTTTTCTTGTGCCATTCTGAAAATGACTGCTAAATTTCAATGCAGGAGGACCTGGCCAAAATGGGAGTGATGATTCGTCACTACGACAAGAAAGAATTGAAAGGGTATGTTCGTGTGACTGCCGGGAAGCCCGAACACACAGACGCTTTGATGGACTGCATTCGACGCCTATCATAGAGTTCAAAGGATTCGAGATTAATGTCAGTTTGGTTAAAATTATTTGGAAGGATTTGAGGTCTGTAAAACATAACACAGTCTTCCAGGTTTTGCTTTGATTTGAGGCTAAGTTGGTCGTTTGAGACTCAAGTCAATTGCTCATTCTGGCGAGATTATGGTTAGTACTTTATAAATTAATTAAATATAAAATTAATACTTTAATAATTATCATTTACGATAATTTTTGCAATTTATTTTATAATTTTGATTAAAATATTATTACTAAGAATATTAAGTCTATTTTTGGTTGGTAAGTTTTTAATTTTTAATTTTATGTTTAACCGGACATTATTTAATTTTTTAATAATAATAAAATTAGTAATATGATATAATAAAATTTTATTAGACGATTAATTGAAATTTATTAATTTAAAATGTGAGAAAAATTGAGAATTTAAAACAATTGAAATACAAATATTGAATAATAGCGGCCCGGCGGCGGGTTGCCATAACTCTGGTTCCCATGGTTTGACGCGGACACAAGAACTAGTCAACGTGGCGTATAAGCAACCAATAATTGTTTGCCACGTATGCTAGTATACGTGTTATCACTACTCGTTGAATTTCAAAATTGCGAGCTGAAAACAGCCAGGAAACAGATGAAATCCTGATTTGTTCATAGATAAATGTGAGGAATTCGCCGCGTTTTCTAGACTCGCCTCCATTTTTCTTCTCCATTTCGTTTCCTCCTCTCAGATCTCCCTCTCTCAAATGGTAATTTACCTTTCTTCTTCTAATCCATTCTTCTTCCTTACCTTCGATTCTTTTCTCCTCTAGGGTTTTGTGTTGCAGATTTGATCTGTGGTTTGATGTTTAGATTTTGTTTCCGGATTTGATGTGATTTTCGTTTTCGATTTATGATTTTGATTTTTTGGGAATTTCAGACGACATCACGGCGTTTTGCGGATAGGAAGGTTGAGAGGTTCGAGAAGAACATTTTGAAGAGAGGGGCCGTGCCCGAGACTGCTACGAAGAAGGGAAAGGACTACCCCGTTGGCCCTCTTCTTCTTGGATTCTTCGTTTTTGTCGTCATTGGATCATGTGAGTTTTTCCTTGCTCGCTCTTCGAGATAATGATTGTTGAATTCCTCTTTCCTCTCTTTTATCTGCTTGTGCTTATATTTTGGCATATTCTGGTTTTCTTATCATGCCATTCGAGTTTCTGCGTGGTTGTTTCTAAAAATATGTTTAAGAATCAAATTTACTTTAATCTAACCGAGAATAACATGATATCTAAGTCCGCTCTTCAAATTCTTATGAAGACCCAAATTGAAAGATCATGAATATACGCTGTAACGTTTGTTCGTAATTGTGGGTCGAAGGAATCATGGTAGCTAGCAATCCATCCATTTTTGCTCGGATTTTCATGATGTCTTTTTGAAGGGGGCGTAGAATAAGGCCAAAATTGCCAAGGATTCAGTTTTATTGACATTTTACTGGTTCAACAGAGGGCAATTGAACAATTTCCATGAATGGTTTAACATATTGAAAATTTGAATGATTGTCGATGATGGCTGATGAGGTTTCCTCCCAGCAGAAGCTAGTGCGTCTTCACTTTTATCAATGAATTGTATACTTCGCTAATGATCTTTTGTTCCGCTGCTTGAAATGGGCAGCTCTGTTTCAGATAATCAGGACGGCAACCGGTGGAGGAATGGCTTGACCCATCTTCAGTTCTGAGGGGTAGCAGAAGGCAGGAAATGAGGTTAAAATTTCTTGTGTGATTTGTTATACCTCTCTGTTTTGTCTGTGCTACCCCATTAGGAGGAGAAGCTTGTTGGTATAGAGAAAGTAAAAGCCATTTATGGTCATCCTGTGAAGTACTTATTATAAAAGTAATTTAAATAACAGTGCACACAACTAAGTGCTATTCTATCCTAATTGTTTATTGTTCATTTCATGATCTCATTTAACTCTTAAGATGCACTTCTTTTTGAATGCGAGTTTGGAACAACTTTTTGAACACCCGAGAAGCTCTCACTCTCAATGTAGTTTTCATAGTCTCAACTGACGCACCACAAAATGAAAAATTAGGTCTTTTTGAAGTAATTTTTGACCCACAAGAGATAGGCAGACGCCCTTAAGACATGCCTGCATCTTTGAACTAAGCGAGCCATAGAGTAGAATGTTATGATTCATTGTGTTGGTCATCCAGCCCTTTGGCGCCGAGCTCTCACCACAGCATTTTTGTGAGATTTACTTGATGGTCTTCAAGTGGTGATTAGTTTCACCAACTCAACAACTAAGAATCTTCTCTTTGGATCTTTTATTGATGATAAGTAAATTTGGTGTTAAGATATCCAGCTATTTGATGATCTTTCAATTATAGAGTGTTCGGGCGAGTTTACGTTTGTCATTAGTAATTGATCACCATAATGGAACTCATTCTTTCAAAACTCTTTATTACTTACATAACCTTTGGCTAATTCTTCTAGTTTTCATGGTTTCACTACACTCATATGAACCCATTTTCATCGTCCAATCATAAATGGACTTGGACTAAGAGTGACAATGCATATAGGAGGAGACTTATAATATTACTAGAGAAACAACCTAATAGGATTTAGTTTAAAAATGAGCAAGAAATATTTCCGAATCTGCTAATAACATTCCTTTAGAAATTAAAAAAAAAAGGCTTTCAGTAGTACCTTTTGAAAAAGGATAGCATCAAAAACATACGTCCATGTGAGATCCTTATAAGAGTGTGGAAACCTCTCCTTAGTAGACGCGTTTAAATTTGCAAGATTGACGGCGATACATAACGAGCTAAAGTAGACCATATTTATTAGCGGTGGGATAAGGGTGTTACTAAAAGTACATCCACAATAATGCACGAACCCTGTAAAATTTATACTTGAAAGCAAATGCTGAACAAGGTGCAGCTAGCAGAGGGATTGAAATGTGCAAAATACCTGTGGGAATTTGGTAAGAAAAAAAGATAGGCAGCTAGGCAGAGGGGTTGAGAAGAAGCTTGGAATAATGGTGGAACATGAGAGATAAGAGGGTGTGATATTAGCCAAGGAGACTGCCTGCACAAACCACACCACACACCACACACCACACACCACCACTGTGTGTGTTATTTTGTTGAGTGTTGTATGCAGGCAAGTCATCCTTGGCTACAACACCGCCCTCTTCATTCCCATGCTCCACCACCCTTCCTTCATCGCCCATTCTTGATCTTATTACAAGCTCGCATTGATATCATTGAGTTGATATAGAAGAATACTAATTTATAGGGAAAAGCCAAGTGGGGAATGCCGAATGGTGTTGGCATGGAGGAGGGATTGGGGTCTGTGGCTTTGTGTTTTGGAATATATTCTGAGAATGGCGTCCAACACTCACCGCCCATGCAGCTGAGAGAGAGATAGAATAAGAACAGATACTCATTTCCAAAATGCCCATTCCCTCACTCTCTTTCTTCCTTCTCCTAACCAAACAAATACCCACATTCCCATTACTTTCCCCCTTTCCAATTAACTACTTATCTCTTTTCTGGACCGACTCTGATTGCACAACCCTTCTCTATACCTCTTTTGTGAGAGGAGCTTTTGAAGTAAAAGTATGCTCTAATATCTTCCAGACTCGAGGCTTCACCGACTTATATGCATCGGGAGGTATTTGATAGACACCACATCGATATCCAACATCTTTGTATTTGAAGGTAAAGCTACTAATGGCACTGAAAAGAACGGTACTTTTTATGAAAGAACTGTACCAGATTCTACTAGGGTCGTGTCCTAATTGTTGTATCGCCACTCCTTGCATGTATATGATGTGATTCTACTAAAGTCAAGCCCTAACGGTGTATATATATGATATAGATCTACTAGTATTGTCCCTAACAACTACAAGGTCACTCCTTGCATGTATATGATTTGATTCAACAATAGAGTCATATCCTAACAATATGAATTTGCATGCAAATGATATGAGATTCTACTAGAGACGTGTCCTCATGAAATGAACTCAGGTGTGAGGGGGATTTTTTGCAGGTATATTACTAGGGTCGTGTCTTCATGATTTGAGCTTCCAAGATAAAGCCACTCTCTATAGATATATAAGATGATCTACCGGGATAGTATCCTGAATCCCAAATGATGTAAATTATACAAGATGGGGTCGCTGATAGGAGGACCCATCTCTTCTATACATGTGAATGATTGAGATAAGCACGTATGAGTTAGATTACGAACACCCAATGAACGAGAGAAGTTCAAATGAACCAAAATTACACTCATAATATGCCCAAAGCCAAAGGCATTACCAATCCCAATTCCAAACCTTGAGTTTCTTATTACAAATCAGTATTTCTGCAACACAAAACCATATAACAATAAATACACTCAATCATCATTAGAAACACAGGAACAAGAACAAAGAAGGGTTAATCAAATCACACAAATCTGTTAAATGGTTTCCTTCTATTTCCAGTTGGTGTCGAGGCGATGCTGAAGCCGACTGATCGTAAAGATTGGTTGTCGTCTAAAGCTGCCTGCTCCGTCCTCGGTGACATCAAACCTCTGTTCCTAAACGATCCAACACCTTGAGTCGGCGGAAACGACTGCCTCCTGCTTGATGCTTCGCTCCTTGGTGTGCCTGGAAACCTCTCCCTTGGGTTGCTATGCGCTCGTACTTTCGCTTTGGCTGAAATCGTCGGAGTCATGTAATGTGGTGCCATATATGGAGGGCAGCTTACAAGGCTGTCATCATCCTTTAACCTCATTTCAAAAGGAGTTAATACTCGTCTGCCTCGTGATCTCGAATCACTGGAGACGTTTGACCTAGCTGTTGGAGGGGTTCTTGACCAATGCGGAGACCAAGCAGGCCTTGAATTCGAGAATGGTGTTGCTTTTGTAGACTTTGGTGTGGGCGTATCCCTACCATCTAAGCCGAAACTCGGTCGTCTGTTGTTGCTTGATGGAGTTCGCGGGCTCGACTTCTGCTCCAGCTGTGGAGTTACAGGTCTCGGTAGAGGATGTTTCGGAGGAGCTTCGGTAGGTAACCGGCCTTCTAACCATTTCAACCACCTAGGAACTCCCATGGAGCAAGTACCTATTTGAGCATCTTGCCCAAACCTTGGAGTAGTTCTCTGCAATTTTCGAGTGAGCAAGAATAAGCATATATATTCCAAACTACATATTACCAACCGATGTAGATTATAATCGAAACTCGACAGGGGATACCTGGTGGGATTGGGAGTATGCATATGCCCTCGCTCGTTCTCGTTTAATGGCGGCTTCGACCTTCCTCTGCAATCGGGCATCCTTTTCCTCCTTTGTTAGTGAGCTTTCATCCCAATTTTCATGGTTACCTCCCTCAGACTATGCAGATGTTCACGAGCATGAGTATTACAGACCAAAGATTGAGATAAACAATGTATGATAACTCTTTCCGAGCTCAGAACCATTAAAACGATAACTCTTTCCGACATAATAATACACGAGAAACAACAATTGAAAGAAACGAGAAAACGTACTGCATCGAAGGTACTGTGAGCTTCTTTATCGTTGTGATGATCCTGGAGTTGCCTCTGGTTTTCTATCATTTCGATCCGTCGTGATTGTATCTGAGACTGCACCCGAACCAACAGCTGCATCTGTTTCTTTGCATTCAAAGTCTGTCGCCTCACGTTATTCCCTTGTACAATGCCTTGAAGCCGCACCAGACACTTCAATGCTCTAAAGCTTTTCCTTGCCTGCAACATTATAGCAGTTCATTTGCAAATTTCGGAGTTGAAATTATCGGTCTTGCCGATTTTCAATCAATACAGATCGAGGTAAACAATTACGAAGAAAACTACGCTTACCACATAGCCTCTGTAGGTTGCTTGGATCTTAATGGCCGAAGATAGATGGTTCGCTGTTGGTTCTGGAACGTAGCTGACTTCCTCGCGATGATGATTGACGACTGCTGGAATGTTGCTGACTTCCTTGTGATGATGATTGACGACTGCTGGACTGACTTCCTCGCGATGATGATTGACGACTGCTGGAATGTTGCTGACTTCCTCGTGATGATTGACAACTGATGGAATGTCTCTGGCTTCCTCGTGATCATTGATGACTATTGGAACGTCGCAGACTTCCTCGTGATGATTGGCAATTATTGATGAGCAAGCTCGGGGCGGAGAAGCAACTCGAGGAGGAGAAATCTTGGGAGATGGTTCGTTAGGAGGAGGAGCTCTAGGAGGGGAAGGGGCCGGTGGGGAAGCTGGTCGAGGAGGTACATGGGATGGTGTGGATGGTAGTTCAGGAGTGGGAGGCTGAAAAGCTACTATTCGTTGCTCCCTCTCGAAATCACTAAAGATTTTCTCGACACTGCTCGGCTTTCTAAAGATCGGAATGAAGGAAGAAGTAGACTCTCCTTTCCCATTTCCCTTCCTTTCATTTCTCCTATCATCCTTCTATATCATGAAACCACAATGTTCACAACAAAAAAAGATCAGATTCTCCTTCTATTCTCATACATTCAAGATCAAAAACAACAACATCGACATAAACGATCGAAACAAACCGAGTTACATAAACGAACATAACATCGTTCATTTCATCGATAGTCAAAATAAGTTCAGAACCAACTTGCCTCTCCTGAATGACAAGTGAAAAACCTCTTTAGAACAGAAAACCAGCTGCCCTTCTTTCCCATCTAACTTGCATCAAGAGTTTCCCTGAAAGACAATGAAAATGGAAGATTCAGCTCTTAAGTGCAGCCATTTTCACTTGAATTTCTTATACGTAATCGACGTCGCGATCATCGAACAATGAACACAAGTACAAGAATAGGATCCAAAGTTGCTACCAGAGAACCTAGTTCATAAGAATTATGAGTATCAAGTTCTAGAACCAACCCAGAAAGTACAGACCAAATTCCTACCAACCCTCAAAATGGTTCAATCCATTCCCTAGCCTCCCAGGCCAGGGGGCCATAGGAACCCAAAATTCCTACCAAAAACAGCTAATATTGCAGAGGGATTCAAAGCATAGCTAAATAAAACAAGACAATTTGAACCAAACCCCAATTTGCAAGAGAAAGAGGAGAAGAAAGGGATTAATCTGAAGAATTTAAGGATGAACAGCAGAAGAACACAGAAGCAAGGCAGTAAAAGACCTAAAAGGGAAAGTTTAGCAGCAGAAATGACCCAGTAGCCGAAAGTCCTCTGCAAATTTGTGCTCAAAAAGAAGAAAACCCACCACAGTTGATCGAAGAAGAACACAACCCACAAAAAACCCTTTAAAGTTAAACCCAAAAAACAAAACAGTACCCAAAATCAGCCGTGTGAAAGACCTTCAAAAGCCGCCCTTCCAGAAAGCTGAAACAAACAAGCAAAAGGAAAAGGAAGAAGAAAAATCAGAGATATGGGTCTTCTCTCCCCCGCTAGTTCCCAGCTTCTTCCTCAGCTACATGCTGAATTCTTCCAAGAAAAATCTCTCTCTCTCTCTCTCTCTCTCTCTCTAAAGCTCTGTTTTTCTCTCTCTTTTTTTTGGGGGGAGAGGACTGAAAATGGGGTATTTGCTCGTTGGAATGCTACTTTTAGTGTCTGCCCACCTTTCAACTTTTGCAATATTTATATGTTTTCTTTGGATTGGAAGAAGAAGAAGAAGAAGAAGAAGAAGAAGAAGAAGAGGGAGAGAAATGGGGAAATGGAAAAGGGCCAAAAGGCCATGCCTTTTATTTCTTTATTGTTGAACCAACTTGGCGTTTATAGTGGGCGTGGGGGAGAGAAGGGAAGACCCGGGCTATCAAACAACACTCCAAACATGTTCCCGTGTGCTCAACGGTCCGACTCCTAATATTGATCGAAGAGAAGAACAAAACATTTTTAATAAAAGTGTAGAAAATTTATTAGAATACGTAACAAGTTAGAGCATACAATATTTATTAACAGTAGACTTGAACTGTTACCCCCATTTACTCAAGGAAATTCAGAGTCATACTTATTCGAAAAAAGGAATTGAGTAATTCCTTGGAGTATAATATGAATTGAAATGGAAGTTGGTTTAAATTAGACATCAAAGCTTAGCCATGCATTTGCCTTTTCTCCAAAAGTTTGTCCTTTCTTCATGACCCACAAGTTTTTAGCTTAATACAAAAGGCAAACAAATAATTGGATCATGAGGGTAATTTAGTAAAAAACCATTCAATTTGAAACCCCGAACAGCTATTACTTTGATATTCTATTCATATTTCTATTGGCGTTTTTTCTAAAATTGAGACTTCGATATTTTCACCCACATCATACTTTTAAATAATTAATGTTTTGTTTAAAAAAAATTAATAAGATTAAAATTTATTTTCAGTTATATCTAAATTTGCAATAATAACAAGTTTATTAAGACAATAAAATAAATATTCGTTTGACCTAGTCTTAAATTTTGGTTTGACCATGATATTATTTCAATTGACTCTCAACGTTAGAGAAATTAATTTCTCTTATGAATATGAAATTTCACATTTACCCTTCACTAATAGGTCAACTAACGGTGGTTAAATGTTGAAATATATGCATAAAACAATAATTTATTGATATGTTGATTTTTTTGTTAACTTGGGCGAGCGTCAATCCTTCATATCGTCGGTATGGAACAAGGAGAAAGGGCTCGACATATAGAGTAACTTGTGAAGCATTACATAGCAGATATTGTCTACTTTAATCCATTACGTATCGTCGTCAGCCTCAAAATCCATCTTTTTTGGAGGCCCAACGTTCTCGCTGGCACACCGATCGGTGGCTAGCTCTGATACTACATGTTATAGCATAAGTCTATTGCTAGCAGATATTGTCCGCTTTTGCCCGTTACATAACATTGTCAGCCTCATGATCTTAAAAGGCGTATATTAAGGAGAGGTTTCCACATTTTTAAAAGAAATGTTCCGTTCTCCTCTCCAACCAATGTGGTATTTCACATAACATGACCACGTTATCTGCTTGTCTTAAAATGCTCCTACGAGTGAAAACTATCTCGCAAATCAAAACGTTTTGTTCTCATTTACATAGAGGTCATTTTATATAGGATTGTTTCAAGCCAAACACGTTGAACTTTGGAATTTCTATGATCAAACATCTGAAAATGAATATACATCTTGTTGGCTTGAAAATGAACATGATCAAACATTTGAATGTGATCATGGTTAATTCATGTATTCTTTCTTTACTCGAGCGTCTTACGTTAAACATAATGTTTACGATCGACACCTACAATTAGGTTCATCAACCGAAAAGAAAAGATAAAAAGGTAAAAAACTTGATATGATTAGGGAAGAAGTAGTTGGATTAAAGCTCTTAATCCTAAATTAAACAAATGATCAAGAGCAACTAAAATTGACATTCGGAGACTTATGGTTGTTAAAATCTCTATGTTAGTTAGGTCACCAATTCATATCAACAAAATTAAATTTTAATTTTTTTTTTCTTTCAAGCATCGTCCCTCGGGAAAGATGTAACACGACCAATCATATATTTAGTAAATACAAAATCTCGATTAATACGAGTCGCTTTAAATAAAGAAAAAAAAAAATAAAAAAAAAAGGGGGCATGCATGGAGGGTTCTTTATTGACTTTTACTTTTCTGTAATGACTGCAAAAGTGAAGATAGAAGGGATCCAAGAAAAAGAAAAATGTCCCTTTTGTCAACACAAAATAATAGCAAAGCCTGTCACCCCATAACTTATATGTTTGGTACATAACAACAACAAACTTTTTTCAATTTTTACTTTTTACTTTTATCCTTGGGGTTTTTATTACCCTCCTCCTCCCCTCCATTTGCTTTCTTTTTACTTCGTGGTCTCAAATTTTCACCTCAACTCGACAAGAGATTGTCGTGCAAAGACAATCACTAGTTATAGGGTTCAACGACAAGAGTTTTGTTGGTTTGCTTTACGGATTTAGATATAGATATGATGTGAAAGATCAAATTCTAGTAGCCAATCTTTTCTCATTTTCAGGCCCTCTCTGCCGAGCCTTTAAGAGTGCTTGCTGTGCTAGGGGTTGAATTCTTCGGAAGCCTCCAAGTGCCAAGCCTTGCACAAGTGCTTGCTGTGTTAGGCCGAAGCCTCGAGTCTTTCCTTTTGAAGGGCTTGAAGTATTAGGGGTTGAATTCCCCATAAGTCTCCAGGTGTGTTGGGAGTTGAATTCTCCAACAGCCTCCAGGTGTGTTGGGAGTTGAATTCTCCAACAGCCTCCAGGTCTTCTGAGTATCTAAACTTTCAATGTTGAGTCGAGTAAATCATTCATCTACTAAACAACACATCAACTAGTCGTTAATCTATCTCGAACTCAGACGTTTACAGAAAAAAAATGGTTAGAAACTAGAAAAGTATTGAGGGTTCATTGGTTTCATGGCTTATTTAATAAAGTCCGTCGTTGCCAACTCCCTGCCTCTTTCTTCTGGTGAAAATTTAATAAAGCTGTTGTTGCAAATTCCAAGGTTTTGCAGAGAACCCCAAATCCCAAAGTCTCTGAGTCAATCTTTTGGCATTAAAAATTTAGAATGTGAGCAAATTTATTGCTCAAAACCAAAATATGAACACAAATACAAAACATATAAACTGTAATGAATCAATGTGTGGATGAAAACGAGACGATCAAAATCTCATCAAACCTATCTTGTACTGAATGAAAAGCTCAGATCTTTTCGTACACTTCACCTTAAAAAAAGTGACCCAAATTAGATAATGATTTCTAGACATTAATGAATGACCAACACAAAATAGATGGAAACGAATCTTTTGTTTAACAGTCCAAAAACAACTCTACAGAGACATAATAATCTAAGTTTAGCAGTCAAAAAGTAGAATGATGTGAATCACCAGCCAAATATCAAGATACTTTTATATCATATCTCTAGCTCAATGTCTTTTCAGCTCAGAAAATGATTCTTAACCATATACTAACCTGATTATGTTCATCAAAATTGCTCAAGATGATAGAGTGGATTCATGACCTGGTATTTCATGATGCAGTTTGTGACCTGCTCAGCAAAGTATGGTGGCATCATGATGCAGTTTATGACGAGAATCATTATCATATTCAGCCTATGAAGTTGCTGAAAAGAGCAAGACAATGATTATAATAGCTTGTATGATAATTGATATCCCAAATACACGATCTTAGAAAGTCTTGAACATACAATTTCAATTGAATCCGATGTCCCTTCTGCAGACAAACAGAACTATCTTCTAACTAAAAGATGAATTCCAGACAAATCTTTAAGAGCATGATTTATTCAAGTAAAGCAGTAATTCAAGGTAAAAAGAGTTGGTAAAAGTTATCTTATTGAGATCTAATACGCCGTATGAGAGAGATCAGGATCAGTTCCCAGTAAACATGATACAGACAACTTACACAAGGGTAAAACTCAGAATCTCTCTCTAACACATTGTGGCAGCAGCAACAACTAAGAGCTGCTTCACACTGGAAGTTGCTTAATAAGACTAACCTGATAAGTGGTCATTCTGTACCTATGCCAGTGGTTAATGGCAAAGTGGAAATTTTACGTCTGACCAGCTACAGATCCTCTAAGAGACAGCTAAAATCACTCTAAAATCACTTACTGGCTATCGGGTTCGCTCGAATGCTTCTTGTTCCAACTACCTGGACCTGCTTTTCTTTCCCCTCTCTTTCTCTTGTTCCTAGGAAAGTTGATATCTGAAGCTAAACATTTTTTAAGAGCTGATTGTTCGTCAGAGACCAAAGCTTTTCCCATAGGATCAGGTTGTGTAGTTGGAACTGAGCTGAGACTGGTGCCTTCACTTTGCTTGCCTTTTTCTGGTTTTTCATGTTTTTCCACGGGCTGTGCAACAATCGTGTCATGTGTGTTTCTCTCTGCCTCAGCCAACTCATTGTGTATCAGCACATTAGTAACAATCTGCAAAAGGTTGGTTAGTTTGATGTTTGAGGCAGGAATTAATTGATTTTCTACTTAAGAGAAAGGCAGTGACCATGAGACAGAAATTCACATGAACAGTATAGCTTCTTAAGAGCTAAAAAATCTATTCTCATGAAAACGAGTAGTTAAAAGACGTAAATTTCATTTCATAGACATGCAATACATTAATGAGGTCAAATGAAGACAGACCATGAGACAGAAGTCCAAGCGTGCAATATCATTCTCATGAAAGCAAGTGATTAAGAAATCTATTCCATATACATGCAGTATATCAAAGAGATCAAAGGAAGAGGAGACCAAAATTTTCCAGAAATTTGTTTTTAGAAGATGAAGGAACAGGGGATGGAACCCTGTACCTCTGCATGCAGAGCTGGTTCTAACATTTGAGCTACATCCCCTAATGTGGAGAAAGGTAAAAGAAAGTACAGAAAAGTCAAACAACCAGATGACTTCTTTGTAACTGAGGGAAGAAATGACCATTTCTAATATAAACGTACTTCAAAAAGAAAAAAGCAAACATATTTGGCAGATTTCACACTAAAAATTGTCTCTAGCATCACAACATCAGAAAGTGGTGTAAGAGAAATTAATTAGCTCAACATCAAGAATTCTTACATCCTCAGTTGAATCCCCAATTTGTGGTAGCGGAATTGAAACCTCTGTAGCAGTCAAGAGACCTACTGTACTTTCAATAATATCAGGGACTAGTATTGCCTCCCCATAGCTTGAAATAGCACTTTCAGGCTTCATCAGCTCACCAATATCACACCCTGATATATGTTGAGTTGAGGCGCCCATAACTCCAACTGATAATTCTCCATTACCAGCTGAGAACGTAGGAGTAGGGGCAGAGCTGGTCTGTGCCTCACAAGGTGCAAGAAGGCTCAGATTCTCTGAGGAAGAAAATTTTGAAGCATTTTTGGACATCACCTTATCCATTTGACCCTTTAGCTTGTGAAGTCGAGAGTGCACCACCTCAATTTTCCAGAGCACTTGCTCCAAAGAACTATTAGTGTCTCTGAACTCGAGAACAGAGTCATTATTAATCCCAAATTTGTCATCAGAATCAGCATTTTTCTCCATTTTCACTGATCCAATAATAACAGAAAGCCAACTTTCAGTTTCAGAATATTCAAGTATGAAGAACTTAAGGATGGTAACTAAACCAAGAAAGAAGCAAAAGAATGATACAGCCGGTCTGTTTATTAATCAGAGATTAAAATAAGATAAATATTCAATTGTTCAATTGGGCATATCAGTCACGATATGATAGAGAAGAGGATATTTAAGTTAAATGCATTCAAAACTACACGAGTAGGAAAAAGTATACTGTCGTTTGAACGAACATTCTCTTTAAGCTTTTAGAGAGAGAATGAAATTGAAAATAGAGTTTTTTTTGTCCAATGTATAAAACAATTGAATATTGCCTTTATTCAATATACTACTCGCTAGGTTCAAATATTCGGTGCAAGTGTCTTGCTTGACCTCCCCATTGGCTATCATCACCAAGAAATATTGCATACCATATAGATAATACAGGTAACAGCAGAAATACTTTACCTGGATTAGCAAATTCATCAGCTACAGAGGTACCATCTAGTTCAGCTTTCTTATTTTCTGTATTAAAAAACAAAAGTTACCAGACGATACAATTGCAGTTAGAGAGAGAAGGAAGGTGAAAAAACAAGTTATAACTAGAGGGATAAAGCTGGTACCATAGTAGGAAAAAAGGTTATGCTGTGACATATAGGATGATATATCATTTGTATCTTCAGCTCTCTTTCGTTTTCTTCTCTTCATTGCCTTTCTTCTATAATATGGGCTAGAAAATGGAAATGCTTTTGAAGAAAAATCCTCCATTGTTGGATCAAGGCCTAAATTCTTTCCTTGTTCATATACTGCAAGTGCTCTGGAATATTTCAATGCCTGTGACTCAATTTCTTTAATTCTCAATTCTGTCCACTTGCAGCGCCACATTAGAGGGCGGATGAAATTTTGCCAGTGATTTGTTAACTTCCTCTTCCTACAAAAAGAGCAGAGCCAGTTGAACAAGCTTTAATCAAGACAATATATATATATATATATATATATGAAAGAGTACATAAGACCACAAAGAGATCGGCAACACAGGCTAAAAGTCCAATATTTTGAACTTGTACCTTGGACACTAAGCACATAAGATATCTTTGCATAGGGAATGAAATTCTATCAAGGCCAATAAAATTGAGAATGAATTTTATCACAACCAAAATATCTTCTAAGCCCACATACATGTATTTAAAACTTTCTATTGAAGGTATGTAATTTATTGCTTTTACATAAAAGCCCATCTATCATTACTTACATTTATCTCAAATATTATTTAAGTCTTCAACCACCCATTAGTTAACCTGTCAAATGATACAGTTTCTCCATTTAAGAATGGAAAGTGATATCTCCAACAGAAACCATCAACTACCTAAATAGGTTCACTGAACGCATCCTTGATGGAAATATCAAATCTTCGAATAAATGCTATCCACCTATGATGTATGCAGGACAAGTTCTTTTGCCCATTTTAAAATTTTGCTTTGTTTTTCTTCTTCCGTAGTTGTTTTCTTACCCCCAATTGATATTCTTGACAGTTTCTTCCACTTTCTCATGGGTAGTTCTTCTTCAAAAATGTTTTCTTTCCTTCACTTACGGAAAGGGTTTATTTAAACATGTCAATGCAAGGGAAAGGTTGCTAAATTAAGCATTGCAGCCATCCCATTCCTTCTATTGGGAAATGGTCTATACAAAAAAAAAATTGCATATTTAAATTTCAAAGATCAGGTGTTTATAATTTATAGATGTCATTAAGTAGTGCAACCAAGACCAACTGAAGCGTTCCAGAAAAGTGAAAAGCAAGGGTATCATGTTAACTCAGAATCATGCAACTTTCATTTAGTTTTTCTTATAACAAAATATATACGATAACTCTAAAACATAGATTATAATTGCAGCCAAAAGAAAAAGGGACCTTATTGGAAGTGCACTGCTAAATGAACCAAATGCGGGTGGCAAGCCAATGTCTCCAAAAAATTGAGTTTCTACTTCTCCTTCGTTGAATTCTGCACAATTGTCTGTATCAGATGTCTCAGCAAATGAGCTTGAATATTCAGTTGCATCAGGGTCTTCTTTCCCACAAAATTTGGGATCAGTTTTATTTGAACATTCAATTATATCAACCTCTAAATCCTCCCGGCACTTCGCTTTGCTATGAGTTTCCATTCCCAGAAACGGTTCACTAGACTAGCTCCTCCCCCTGCCCTTCCCACATGAATTTACCATGAAAATCTCCTACTTAATACGTGCAGCATTTTCTTTAATCCATTATCTAGTGCAGATACAGGTCCACCAAGGGTTAAGGAATGACACTATGTTCTGTCAAAAAAAGTCCAAAATAAAACGTATTTATACACCATGAAATCAAATTTAATTAGGTGATAGTGGACACTGAATTCAATGTGCAAGATTTAAACTGGCACTCCATTTCACATCAACTATGCAAACATTTACATGACAAATAAATCCCACAACCTCATGATACCTTATCCCCAATAATTCAATGGTTCCCAAGTCATCCCATACTAGTCACTTAAACAACGCGCTACCAACCCTTCAAAACGAGAAGTTAGGGGTGTTAATTCTTTCTTATGCAACGGAACAACAGACCCACAAATCCTTTACAGTGACAATTGTTTCAAGTTCTTCATAAGTCAAGTTAAAATGATTCTCGCCTAGCTTCACAAAAATAAGCAGCCTAGAAAACGCTCAAAACTTCCCGCATCTTGTAAATCAAATTTGCGCAACGATAGAGCCTAAATTAGAACGTCTAGCAGACTAATTACGCTGAACATCCATTATTTCACTAACAAATCGAACACCAAAAGCTGCACTGTTCTTTCATCTTAATTCCATCCAAATTTAAAATTCAAATATCAGACAGTTCACTTCAGTAAATTCAGACCAAAACATGCAAAAACAATCCACGTAGAAGTTCACACAATAAAGAGAAGGAAAAAAAAAAAAAACAAAACCAGAATTCCAAGAACCAAAAAGAAAAAAAAAAAAAAAACCAAAATCATAGCACCTCACACATTCAGTACAAAAGAACTTTACCCAAGAACACCAAGAAAATGCGCAAATGAACTTGAATTTCCAAACCCAGAAACAGCATCACCTCAAAGATCCCATAAGAACAAGGAAACAAAATGATTACAGAACACGGGTCAGAGGACACAAACAGAGACAGAAAATGCAGCAGGCCCAAGAAGGGAAGAAGCAGAGGAGGCCAGAGAGAGTAATGTAGAAAGGCGAGGGAGTAAAGGAAAGAAAACTATGGGGGAGCAATGAAACGAGAGAGAAAACGAGAGACAAGGAGAGACGAGAAAGGCGGGAGCGCGGGAGAGAGTGATCAGAGAGAGAAATTTCGGCGCGGCTAGAAGAAGAGAGAGGTAGCAGAGAAGTTAACGTTATAAACCTAAACCCCATAAGCGTTTAGCTTTGCATTAACGGAGGGAATAAAACATTTCCCGCTTATACTTCGCACGTGCTAAATCTGTTCATTTTATTTTGTTTAACTACAAAATTAATTTTTATTTTATTTTATTAAATTAATGGATTTAAGTAAGATTAAGTTAATTAAATTATTGTGTTTTTAAAATATTTTTAATTTGTATGATCGAGGAATCAAATGGGTGTCTTCTTGCAGAGAAAAAAGAAACTACGCACTGATGAAACTACGCACTGATGTTGGCCAAGTCACTTATACTCTAATCACGTTGAAATAATTCATCGAGTTTGTAAAGAGCTTAGAACGCTGAAATAAGTAAACGGGACGTTTTATGGCCAAGATCGCCCCCTAGGGGATCAACCCTCTTGGAGGACTAGTGGGGTTGCTTATTAATATTGGGATCGGCCCTGCATGGCCAAGGATGACCTCTAAGGTCCTTTCTAGAGAGCTAAGGTCAATCGCTATTGCTTATTAATATTGGGATCGGCCCTGCATGGCCAAGGATGACCCCTAAGGTCCTTTCTAGAGAGCTAAGGTCAATCTCTATGGAGGCTTATAACGACTCGATCGATGAGTATATAATATGCTATATTTGATTAGATTTAAATGTAAATATAGTCGTATTTACATTTTTTAATATTACATAAATGAGTAATCAAAATATCATGTGAAGGTACTTTTGATCTTGTTATGTTCTAGTCAACGAACACCAGCAGCCTCGGCGACTCGTCGTTGCTCTCGAGCAACTAGCATTTCATAATCCTGCAATATGGAATACACGACATCGATGTGAACGCATATCATCGATATTTACACCTGTAGATGTATCTCCACCATTGCTGGAAAATACTATCTAGGGAAAGGATACAAGAGCCAGGGAAACTACCTTCACAATAGCCTGTGCACAAAGCTTTCCTGAAAGAACAGCACCTTCCATAGAAGCTAAATACTTTTGTTTTGTGTAGTCGCCAGCTAAATAAAATCCCTCAATAGGAGATCGTTGTAAGGGGCGACACGGTTCACAGTCGGGCACCGTCTTATAAACGGACCTATAACCAATATCCAATTAGGCTGTCAATCAAAAACTGTACAGTACAAACAGTAGAACAATATATATGTATGCCAATTATTCTAGAATCGAGCGAGCAGACTCTCGGTTAACGATTCTACGTTTACCTTGGCGTTTTAACGACGTGGTACTTTACTATCTTAGCTCTGCTCTGATCAGCTGAAATTTCATCAGGAAATAGTTTAGCTAGCTCCACCATTGTGGCATCAATAATTTCTGAGTCACTCCGGGAAATCCACTCTTCTGCAGGTGCAAAGACTAGTTCCAACATGGACTGGTTCGGATTGTAATATTCCTGTGTCAACAAAACATTTGACAATATCACAGCTGGTCGGGATACTAAACGACCAGTGACGAGGATATCGAAAGCTCTAAAATATACCTTGCATGTGACTGACATGTCAGCATACACACTAAGAAGCGGACTCCTGCATTCAGGTAAAGAAATACAAAATACTTAGTGTCTGGGGTAAATGTAACGGCCCAAGCCCACTGCTAGTAGATATTGTCCGCTTTAGTTTGTTATGTATCGCATCTGTTAGGGAGAGGTTTCCGCATCCTTATAAGGAATGTTTCGTTCCCCTGTCCATCTCACAATCCACCTCCTCTTGGGGGCCCAGCGTCCTAGCTGGCACACCGCTCAGTGTCTAGCTCTGATACCATTTGTAACAGCCCAAGCCCACCGCTAGCAAATATTGTCCGCTTTGGCTCGTTACGTATCGTCGTCAGCCTCACGGTTTTAAAACGCGTCTATTAGGGAGAAGCTTTCACATTCTTATAAGGAATGCTTTGTGACCCTCTCCAACCGATGTAGGATCTCACAATCCACCTCCTCTTGGAGGGCCAGTGTCCTCGCTGGCACACCGCTCGGTGTCTGGCTCTGATACCATTTGTAATAGCCCAAGACCACCACTACCAAATATTGTCCGTTTTGGCTCGTTACGTATCGCTGTCAGCCTCACGATTTTAAAACGCGTCTATTAGGGAGAAGTTTCCACATTCTTATAAGGAATGCTTTGTTACCCTCTCCAACCGATATAGGATCTCACAATCCACCTCCTCTTGGGGGGCCAGCATCCTCGCTGGCATACCCCTCAGTATCTGGCTCTGATACCATTTGTGACATCCCAAGCCCAAGCCCACCGCTAGCATATATTGTCCACTTCGGCTCGTTACTTATCGCCGTCAGCCTCACAGTTTTAAAACACGTCTATCAGGGAGAGATTTTCACATCCTTATAAAAAATGCTTCGTTCCCCTCTCCAACCGACGTGGGATCTCACGTCTTCACGGAAACTTACCACCTAAGACATTAAATTTAACATGCTTGTGGACTAGCTTATTGGTTTAATCGATCTTTCTTTCGCTTTCCGGGGAAGGGGTTATAGTTTGCCCAAGAACAGTACATTATGCAATACAAAAACAGTGCTATCCTCTAAAACAGAACAAGCTAACACGAATAAAGAAAGCACCTGCTAAAAAGTAAGTGATCATATGTGTTCTTCAGTTTCCTGTCAAACCTGCAAACAAAAGTAATATCACCCTATTACTGATAATAGAAAACCACACACATTTTATTACATAGTTATTGAGATATGAATGAATCTCAGAGATGTGGAGGGTACTATTACCATATATGGACATTGATAACTGGAACTCCAACCAATTTTTCCAGCTTTTTGAAGTATGTAATCTTTTTCCAGTCATTAGGCAAAAGAAGCTTGAAGATATCAACTGCTTGAACAGATGGATATCAATTTAAGTGAAGTTCAAGAATTATAAGATATTACCAATAAGCATGCTACTCACCAGGAGTGGCAAAGACATATGCATCTCCTTCAATTACATTCCCATCGCTTAACAAGAACTTCTTCACTGTTCCATCATTGTTTAACTCGATTTTTTGTATTCTTGAATTAAGTCGCACTTCACCACCCAATGATCGAATATGCTCGACAATTGGCTCGCAAAGTCTCTCGGGTGGATTTCCATCCAAGAAAGCCATCTTAGAGCCATGCTTTTCCTAAAGGAATTACATGTATGAGAATTAGAGAAGGTCAGTAGCAGAAAGGAATGCTATGAACTTTGTAATGGTGTGAACATTTACACCAATGAAATAGATTCAATAATCTTATTGTTCAAAGAAATAATCATACCTGAAGAAATCGATTCAGAGCAATCAAAATGCATTGCATAGAAAGTTCATCGGGGTTAATGAAATTTAGAGCCTTTGACATAGCAATAAACACCTCAGTTGTTACACGATCAGGTACTCCCTAGAAAACAGCAAAAGTAAGTGCCAAAGAAGGCATTGTTTTAGCAAAACTAGTGATTTATCACACTGTAAAATCAACGTTATGGACAGAATCCAGAGAAAGAATTCTGGTTTACGATCTCCTCCTCGTAATCTATCATGTGCAATCAAGCCATGGAAACATATTGTGAGATCCTACGTTGGTTGGAGAGGAGAACGAAGCATTCTTTATAAGGGTGAGGAAACCTCTCCCTAGCAGACGCATTTTAAAAACCATGAAGAGAAGTCCGAAAGTGAAAACTAAAAGAGAACAATATCTGCTAGCGGTGGGCTTTTACAAATGGTATTAGAGCCAGACACCAAGCGATGTGCCAGCGAGGATGTTGAGCCCCGAAGAGGGTGGACACGAGGCAGTGTGCCAGCAAGGACGCTGGACCCCGAAGATGGGTGGATTGGGGGGTCCCACATCATTGGAGAAGGGAACGAGTGCCAGGTGGATTTTGAGATCCTACGTCAGTTGGGGATGAGAACAAAGCATTCTTATAAGGGTGTGGAAACCTCTTCCTAGTAGACGCGTTTTAAAAACCTTGAGGGGGAAGCCCGAAAGGGAAAGCCCAAAGAGGACAATATCTGCTAGCAGCGGGTTTGGGCCGTTACATTTCCATTGGCAATGGTAACACCTAGAATCTGAGATTTTCTTCTTAAAATCTATGTTGCTAAGAGATTCAATACAAGATTATGGCATTCGAATCATACCCGACTTCTCATCCACTCTTGCACAGTTAAATTATCTTGAGCCTCGACATAAGATTGCCCACCAAGCATTGCTGGCAAGAGCCCAATCGCAAATTTAATTTTCTCTGGCCACGTAAGCATCTCGTTGTTCCTTAAAATGGCCCATATCCCTGCCAGTAATTCTCACATTTTAGGAAACATGGATTGGTTGCATCACAAAATATTTCAAGAGACCAACACAGGAAACAAGCACATGAAGTAATGCATACAACCAGCACCATTGGCACATGCCTACCATTTATGGGTGCAGGAAGTACTTCAGGGAAATCGAATCGACTGAACTCCCCCGGCTTGTTTGGCATAGCAAATATCATTGAATGTTCCTTCCACTGCAATCGGTCGTTGATTCCAAGTTCCCCGAACAAGTTCTGCACATTGGGATAAGCCCCAACTTTCCAGCAAGAAAAAAGAAAGGATCCGAAATTAGCATCCCAACTTTCTAACGTCAACTGGTCGTATCAACACGAGGAACATAAATTATCAGGATAATACTTACAAAATATGTGCAGGCCAGTTTCGTACCAGTCTCCATCGTTATCTTTCCAAGCAGCTACCTAGAAAGAGCGAACCAAATTTTATAGGAAAAATCAAGATTCCACAAAAAGAGTTATGCTTACAATAAAATTTGTAGGACTGCCTCAAAGATAAACTTGAGTCACCAAGCAAATAGAAAAAAAGGAAAATCCCGGGAAACCGTGATGAAAATGTCAACTAAGGGAGTCGTCAAGGAGGTGGAGGAAGTAACAGTGTTACCACTGACACTCCTTGTAAGATCCCACATCGGTTGGGAAGGAGAACGAAACATTCTTTATAAGGATGTGGAAACAGCAGACACGTTTTAAAAACCTTGAGGGGAAGGCCGAAAGGGAAAGCCCAAAGAGGACAAGATCTGCTAGTGGTGGGCTTGGGTCGTTACGCTCCTATATATGATAATTGTTATCTAAAAAACTAGATACGTCGTTCTGTTAAGTGAAAATCTAGATGGTTGGCCATAGATAATGGAATATCGCTTTGTTTCAATTGATAGTCCCATAAAACAGCATGGATGATCAAAGATGTTACATTTCTCATGTTGCCACGCCGAAAAACGTAACCTTCTAATACGACCCTTGGCTTACTTTAGTCACATCCTACACCCAAATGAAAGAATACAAGAAACGAGCCTGAAAGTAAGAAAAAGGAGACCAAAAACTAACTACAAAAAGAGACTTTAATCCAAAAGAACATGAAATACCATAATTATAACAAGTCAAAATGACTAATGCCCACAAGGAAGCACTAAATCTAACAGCTCTCAAACCTCCTCATCCTATCACTACTTTCCCAAACGAGCTCATGAGAATTCAAGGTATAACCAAACTCATTCCTATTGTCTTGGAAGTTCTGGTGCAATAGATGGGCACTCGCCATCCTTGATGCTACATCGGAAAGGGCTCCGGTCCGAGATACCCTAGTTTATCCTTCACTATATTTAAAATGGAATACAAAATTCCTGGAACAATATAACTATAGAGTCAATAATGAATATGACATTAAGATGACAACAAGACAAGGAACTCAACCAGGAAACAATATTGTTTTCAGCAGGCATACCTTCCCACCTAAAACGTCTCGAGCTTCTAGTAGAACAGGTATGTGGCCAGCATCTGCCAAATATTTTGCTGTCGATAAACCAGCCAATCCTATACAGATCAAAAGCATAATTATACCAACCAATATAAAGAAACGAACTAACACGTTCTATAATCGGTATCATCTATCTCGTTTTCGATAAGAAGTTCAGTCAAGCTAGGCAAGGAGAGTTCCTGACCTGCACCAGCAATCACTATTTTCAACGGTTTACTTGGACGTTTAGAAGTACGAAAACTCGCAGATAAGGACGCTGCTTCAATGAAATTAACAGTATCATCAATCTGTGGTCTAGGGTAATCCACACAGACTACCTGTTCATGAAAGAAAAAGATAACAGTAACTAATTCCATTCAACGACGTCAAGCGAAACAAAATAGTCTTCGATGACGAACCTTTAGAGGTGGAATCCCCTTAGCCAGTTTCCTATTAACATGTCTGGCAGAAACTTTCAAACCTTCGCCCACAAACTCACTACCCCAAAATGCTAAAGCATTGCTTTTCTCACAAGTAAATGGAGAACAGCATCTTGATGTTGATTTTGGGATGCCCTTTTGGCACCTCAAGTTCAGAGCAGAGACAGACCCACATAGTGACATTTCACCAAAAATCTCACACAAGCTCAGAAACGGAAGCAGACAACTATTAATCCTTCAACGGAGACCAAGAATTTCAGAACCAAAATCAAAAGACACTAATAGCACATAAACGGTACACCACAGAGCAATAAATCCACTTCTCCGGCCACCACGGTTCTAGGTTACACTCTGACAAGCAATGATATCAAAAACAACACCGTCCATATCAATTCTACGAAAAGGGTATATCAAATATCCAAAGAAAACGATGAAATCGAAGTGGGGGATGAAAACCCATGAAGAAATCATCACTTACCAGCGGAGAAATGGGCAGATTAGAGTAGGCAAGCACTCCGATTGTGTTCAATGGAAAATGGAAGTGGTAGTGGCGGATGTGGGCAAAGCACTTTCCTACACATCTTCTTTCACAGACTGAAATTGGGCGGTTTCCATTTTCGGCTCTTATCCCCCCATTGTGATGAAAGCCTGTTTGGTCGTTTCCCAGCTACGTGGCTTTGCCTGCCCTTCAAGCATATTCTGGTTGGTTAATTTCTCTCATTAATTTTTAATCCACTTTCGGTTAGTCCATACTTATTACATGTCCTGTGTATAATCACGTTGGATTTAACATTGAAACTTTATATCTCAACCAACACCTCAAAATTTTAATTTCCCACCTCCAAATATTGCTAAACTCGAAACCAAAACTTTAAAGATCAATTTTTTACTGATATTTTTAAATTTGTAGGCAATTTATCGAGCTTCTTATGTTATCAATTCGACAGGTTTAAATTTTTTGTGATATTTAAGTGAGTCAGAATGTCCATTTAAAGGATGACATTTTAACAGACGTTCACTGTATTAAGATTTAATTCATACACTTACATCAACCAATTTCTAATGTTATATTGAATATAAGTTATTAACGTGTTTGACATGATTATAATAAAGAAACAGCAGACAAATAATAAATAATATTCCTATTTCAAATTTATTATATTTGTCTTCTTTTAATTTTCATTAATATCGTATCATTACAAATAAATAGAAAAATTCAGATCTAAAGACGTAAATATCCGAATTTCTCATACTTAAATGTCGCTAAAATAAAAAAAACCTTTGACCATTTTGGTCTTTTGACACTTTAACTATAAATAATAAAAAAATACATCAAATGAATTGAAAAAACGAACAGAGGGAGAAAAGGAAGATGGGCTTCAGCAAAGCTCTGGTACGGCGAACGACGGCCGGTTGGCGGCGGAGAAATCAGTGGCCGGGACCTTTGGGGCTGGGGCCGGACGACAAGCGGCCGAGCCAACACGACACCGTATTCTTCGCATGCTCGTAAGCCGACGGGTACATCTCCAAGTGATTGGCGCTCGCAAAGTCTCCGGGCACTATTCTGGCGGCGTCAACGGCGGGGCTGTTGCTCAGAAACGCCACAGCGACAACGAGGATCATTAAAACAACACCCAATTTCCCGAAATTCATTTTGGGGGTCTTTGACTTGAAGTTGGATCTGGAATGAAGGTAAGGTGTTCGACGATTTGTCTGAGAGAAGTTTTAGTTCAAAGAAGTGGATAGTGAAATGAAGGGAAGGTGTTTGATGATATGTGTGAGAGAAATTGAAGTTGATATATGGTTGTTTGATGATTTTGTTTGGAGAAGTTGAAGTATTTATAGGTGAAAATTGAAATGAAAATGGAAATAGGTGGGAGGGTTGGTGTTTGAATGGGCATTGTTGGTGGGAAAAGAGATGTTAGAGAGAGTAGTTACGTGTTGACCAAGGAGTAAAGACATTTACTTGGTCTTGTTCTTGCTATGGCGTTTTACTCTGCAATTGATCTTCAAGCTCGTGTATTGACTGTCGGCTATTTCCAGGTACTTTCTTCTTCTTACTTGATGATTCAAGTTACAGAACTGCTACTTATTGTTGAATGTTGATGCTGTTTATGCGTTGATCAATGTGGAAAGTTTATGCTGTTTGTGTGTGAATCTGTGGAATGTTGATGCCGTTTGGGTGTGAATCATCAATGGCTTTTATGTTCTGTTTTGTTGTGTAGTGTAGTGCTGTGTTGCGTGGGGTGACTTTGGTAGTTTTGTCAAACCAAAAGGAGGATTGTCATCGTTATTATTATATGAAGCTTTTTCTTATGGTCAACCACTGAATTTTGGTTGGTAATTGAATAAACTATCAAATAAAGTTAGTGCCCAGTCAATGGTAAATTATGTTAATTAGACAGTTGAACATTAGGTTCAAATTCGAGAATTCTTTTTAAACTTTTAATTGGACTTTTGATGCTAGGCATAACTCAGCTGATATATATGTATTCTTGATAAATAAATAAAAAATTAGAGGTTTAAATTATACCCGTGTCCAAAAAAACATAGGCTTATGCCCATCCCAAGTTTAGTTCATATTCATTTAATTTACTCCGTTCATGTTTTACGTTTATGAGATGTTAAATCAAAATTATATTTTACTTTTTGGTTGAATTAAAAATTTGTTCATATGATTTTATATATATATATATAGTTAAATCAAAAATTGATGATTATGATTGGCTAAATGTTTATAGATTATATTTATGCTTGGGTAAAATATAACATTTAAAATTAGGAAGACTAAATTGTAATTTATTTTCAAATCATAAGCAAAAATAGTGTTAAGATCATAATTTTGAATTGACTTCCGGTGATGGCATTGTAGTTTGAACCGACTGCTCATAAAGGGAAAATTAGACAAATTGAAAATTCTTGGTAGGGATATCAAATAATATTCCTTTAAACTATGTAAAAGATTTATATGGGTCAAGCCTAACAATTCCTTGTGGGGGGTTTTTTAAATTTATTCCTTTTGATTTCCTTTTTTCCCCTTTAAAAAATATAGTTTGAATATTTTAAAACCATAATATATAAAAAGAAATAAAATAAAATAAAATAAAATAAAAAGGCGTTTTTTGAGATTTTAGATGGGAAACATGTTTGAATTTAATTAAATGTTTGAATATTTGAATTGACCGACTCCTTTTTTTTTTTTTTTTTTTTTTTTTTTTTTTCTCCTTTTAATTTTCTATTTTTCAAAATAGAAAAAAAGGGGAAGAAAAAAACTTTAAATGAACTATGCAAAAGTTTGACTACAAAATTGGATGAGTTTGTAACTACCCAATACAAGAAATTGACCCCCAAAATTCTGGCTTTGTTTTTTAGAATTTGAATTTGAATTTGAATTTGAATTGAATCTTCCATATATTCCTTGAAATTTCTGATTGGACCATGCTCTTAGTGATTATAAAACATGTACCACAAAGTCAAACACCGTACATTTCTGTATTCATAATATAGTTTTTAGAAAATTAGGATCGGGTTTTTTGTGGTTTGAAATAATTTCTTGACTTGAGAGATCTGATAAGAAATCCAAGAGAGGCCAAACCTTGTCACCAAAAATACAAATAAAAGTTACTTGATCAATGTTCAGAAAGTTGTGTGCAATTTAACTTACAAACAACATTTGATCCCCACAGATTCATCAATATATAACCCATTGCACCTCAATCCAAAAATTACTCTCTCATGTAGGCGTTTAGCTATACAAAGTTGATCTGTTTGGAACCTTTTCTTCCTGTACACTGTATTTCTAATGTGAAATGATGCCAGTTACTAGCATGAAAATTTGGACATTTAAAGTTCTACTGATTTGGCATCTCTACAGTTCTCTTGCCTTTTGTCTCAGTAGATTGAGTTCCGACTCGATCTCGGCATCACGAACTGGCAATGCGCTGCCAGAAACAGTTCTTCCTGGTGGAAGTTCTCCTTTCTGTAGAAATAGAGAGGATCCCATTGTTAGGTTCAAATACTGAAGGAATGTTTGAAATTGTACATACATACTAAACTTTCCCATTTAATTGCGGAATAAGCTAATCTTCTTTTTGCTATTGATTTGAGTCAGGAAGCTAGTGAAATGGCTGAGCAGATTGTCTGACTCCATAAAGAAGTTCAAGATCATTTGGAGAAATCAAACTTTAAGTATAAGGAAGCTGCGCAGAGAAGCATCAATGAAAGAAAACTTTCGAGGAAGGCGATCTTGTTACAGTTTATCTACGAAAGTCGAGGCTTCCATTGGGTTCCTATTCTAAGTTTCATTCTTAGAAGATCGAGCCACGGTCAGATATAAACTTATATATAAAGAGTGGAATATGATTTTACCTTTGAGCTTCCAGATAACTCTCTCTTCAAGTCCGCTAGCTCGTCGTCAACTGATGAGCCCTCCAGCAGAGCAAACTACAATATAGGAAATAGCTGAAAGCCAAAATAAAACAGAGCTGTGCAGCCACGTGTTTTAAAATGTACGTATCAATTGGAAACTCTTGAGGACGATACTCGAACACTCTCTATCACTATATTAAAACTTGGCACGCACACTTGAGGTATTACAAAATACGAAACAATTACCACCTCCCACTCGTCTAAATGCTACCCCTCTCTCCTCATTCCTTCATAAAGCAAATCCCTCATAAGCTTCTTGAAGGATTTACTCAGACTCAAGAAGCTTTTACAAAAATCTTAAAAGGGGACAGGTAAGAGAAATGATACTTTCTAGTTTCTGAATTTAAGCTCAATAGAGCAGTTAATAAAATCAAACACAAAATAGATTTGGAGGGAAAGCAGAACTGTTACCTTTCCTTCAAGATCATCAGCAGTTAACTGTCCAAGAGCTTCTGCTTGAGACTCCATTGCCAAAACTACCAAGATGTAGAGGAAGATAATCAAACATAACGAGGAAGCCAAGAAGGAGATCATCTATCCATAAGTAACATATAGACAAGAACCTCAACAGTATGAAAAAACTACAACGAAAATATATTTAAATAAAGTAATATTAGATGATAAGAAAGTCTATGCTCGACTAAAATATTTCATTTCCTTACCTTTCTCCTCCATCTTCTCAAAAGCAGAAAGAGCACTGCTTGTGTTAACATTCCCCAACATTTCACTTACTTTGGTTGCAGTCCTAAGTCCATGGAAAGGTGGTATCAGCAATCATCAACAGTAAAGGAAGATACTCGAGAAAAAAGAGTTTTTTTAACAATCTGACTAAATCACAAACTTTGCAGACTGAGCACGTGCTTTGAGCGTGTCTTTCTTTGACCTCGCCTCTTGTATCTTGCTCTCTAAAAGCTACAAAGAAAAGATTCAATGGTAAAATTGAATTCTATAGGCTTAATTATCCTTGTTTTAAAAGCTTAAAGTTAGAATCATACTAATGTTCTATAATAACTTGTCTCTACCAGTTTCTAATTCTAGCTACACTAGGAAAGTAATAGGGATCTGCATTATCTCAACAAAAGGAAGAAGACTAAATCTTCTCAATATCTATAGACTACAGAAATAACATTAACTGTTCTTTACAGCATTCTTTCATAGCTCCAACAGAAAGATGGATTTCCTCATACTCGTTTACCCTTACGATTAATATTTTTACATGGCCAACGAATGTAGTGCAAGGGAATCTCGGCTGTATCCTTAAAAAACACTTAACAAATCATAATTTTTTCATGTGATGGTTAATGGAAAATACATTAGAACTTCATACCCGAGTATTAGCAACAAGATTTTCCACAACATTCTTCTGCTGATCAAGTTGAGCTTTCAAAGCACTTGCGTTATCCTGACGGTAGAACACAGTGATCATCGGTCAGAATATATCATAAATCTTGCCAAACAGAATTAAAATTTCGAACTTAAAATTGCTTCTAATAGCATACCTATAGGAGAAAAAGTAACACGAAATAGTTCCATATTGGACAAAAGAATTTAAGAGGTTTCTTCAAATTGGTAAATACCATTCTTGTTTATCATGAAATATAGGAATCGAATCTGACAACGAATCTGATCTAACTTACAGCATAGGATTTGCGCCTCTTTAAAGCTTCCCGAGCAAGATCATCATCTCCCTTTTGAAGAGCAAATTGTGCCTTTCGATACCTACATTAAAACTAGAAATGAAAGGTGTATACCTATCGCTTCACTAAGAAAATGGAGAATGGTTATAGATTTTTACCAATCATCAGCAGCTTGCTGTGCAGACTTATACTTGTTTTCCAAGCGCTTTTGAGAAGCTAGTACCTTCAAGAATAAAAGTCCATTTATAAAGTCCATTTTCATAATTTTAATTGGTTAAGTATGCATGCCAACAAATGAAATAGATGCCTCATTATTTTGCTTCCTTGTATAATTTTCCTAATAACATGCATCTTCTAATTCCCTTTGAAATATGAACAATTTATAAAGGAAAGTTGAAAGTGGAGACACAGCATTACGGGCTAAGAAGCAAAGAGCAATGCCAAGGGTAAAGCAAGTAGAGAAAAATGATAAATACAAGATTCTGAAACTTACCTGTGCAGTGGCTTGACGCATCTTTGTCAAGTCATCATTCATTTCAAGCACTGTCTGCTCCAGAATTTTCTCCGGATCCTCAAACGAACTTATAAGTGCATTAGCATATGACTACCTCATGAGAAAGCAAGCGTCATGGTTATCCTCAAAGTCCGTGAATTCCAAAGATTACTAAACGAATTGATGAAACAATTGAAAGTACTACCTTAACAACCCTTGCAAAACGATCAAAAAGGTTCATATGAGCACCAAGAGCACCTCCACGTCTGCCACCATGGGATCGATTAAAATGTAAAGACTTCATCCATGTAATTTGTAAGGTGTGCCCTGCAGGGAAAATTATCATTTCCTGTTAGAGTAATTAAGCACACAACTCGTACAAGTTAAGTGGAATTTGATTAATATTTTAACTTAGTTTCTATTTGATCCTAGGTTGTCAAAACTAACACTTCCATTTCTACTTAATCCTTGAAGTTTCTAAGTGCCTTGTTTAGTCTCCGAGGATTGAGTTCAATTTCTAGTTGGACCATGAGGTTTGAAATTGGTTTCTAAAATGATCAAAAGCCTTCTAATTTGAGTTCTAAGTAAATTAGTTGCTTATATCAACTATATCCAGCTAGAAGTTCCCCTAACTCATTATAAGATAGCACAATGTTGCCTCATATTAGCCAATCAGCTCATTGATCCTAGATTAATGTTGTAAGAAGCCTACGCCAGGAGGTAATCCCAATCTCAAATTGAGGGACACAAAGCGGTCACGCTGGCCAGCATTTCCACTAAATATTACAGGTTCTTAAGAAACCTAACTCTAGAAAAAAAGAAAGGAAGTATGCATAGGCATTCAAAAAAGGGAACCCCGCTAAAGGAATGTGTACCAATCAAGTAAAATATGCCCTAAGGAATAATTATAAAATGACCGTGTCACCGATGCTCACAGAGAAACATGAAAGTTAGGAAGGGATCACACCTCCGCCATTAAATTCAACAAAATGGAGAACGGTAAGCTAAGAGCAAGGGAAACGTACCTCCGGCATTAAGGAAGGACGTCCTCAAGGGCTTCGCGGCAACACAGAGGGTGGAAGGCTTGGATGAAGAGGGTTGAGATGAAGAAGAAGGAGGTGAAGCCAAAGCTAATCCGGTAAAAACGTGGGTTTGGGCAGCCATGAATGATCGAACCCAAGCAAAAATGTTGCAGAAAAGAATCGGAATGGTGAAATTGTGTTGAGTTGAGATAGATTGAAGATAACAGGGGATCGCTTGAGTTCCACCTCAGCCTCATCAACCGGCCAAGCCTGCCCAATTCCAATAATTCAATCCCAGCTCGATTTAAAGTGAATTAATCAAATTTTAAATGAAAATTTATAATTATTAATAATTATCAGATAAAAATCATAAAATACCATAATTTTAAATTAAATTCAATAAAAATGGATATTCAATACATTTTTTTTAATTTTAAAAATTAATTTTTTTAAAAACTAGTTAAGTAATTGATATTGAGAAGCTAATTCAATCAGCCCAACTAAAACTCCTAGACGTTGATGTAATGAACCAAATCCAAAGGCTCAATACCTAAATGTTGAGGTAATGAACTAAATTTAAGGGCTCGCGTCCAAACAATAACAGGACTTTGGGTTCAAATCGAGCCTCAATTTTATAGGAAATTACGAGGGTGAGTTCTTCCACTCTTTTTAGATTTTTTCCCCAAAACAACACTCTTCACTTTTTTTTTTTTTTTTTTTTGTCCGGCTTAGATTTTCATTTGAAGTTCTTTAAAAAAAAATAATTACTTGAGAGATTTAAAATTTTGACATTTAGGTGAAAAACATAAACTTATTACATTTAAATTATGCTTATGTTAGTTGAATTATATACCATATGCTCCTTAAAATGTGATGTGACATTGAGTAATAAAGATTTGAATTTTTTTTTTTCTTTTACCTTGACTCACAATTTTTTTTTTATTTTTTAAATATAATTCCATTAACTTCCGTTTAATATATATATATATATATATATATATTTTTTAAAAAAAAACATCGAATTAAAATGAAGAAAACTATGATTTTGTGACATATATATACCATAATTTTATTGAGATTGTACCAAAAGATGTTAGAAAGAAACATAATGAACAGTGTAAATCAAAAGCGCACAAGAATATATGATATACGGCATGTATGAGTATGCATACAAAAGTAAATGTAAAACGTGCAAGAAGATCGAGCTAAGAATAGAAATGAGAAGACATCTTTTTACGTTAGTCATGGCAGCAAACATGCCAAATAAATCTCTAGTAAGAATTTGGAACGGGATCAATTTGAGCATAACTCAAGATGTTATCAGATATCAAACTCGCCATCATACTGAAAGCAAAGCCTAAGATGAAATCAACTGACCATTCTCAAAACAACTTCCATGCTTGATCCCTATATTTCTTAGTTCTCTCTTTGAAAAAAAAAAAAAAAAAAAAAAAAAAAAACCTTTGTGCTACTAGTCGATCACACGAACCTCAAGAAGGCACCACAACAACGACCATCCCTAGCACTCCCTCAGGCGTGTAATAAGAACTCGATTATGATAATTCAACTACCAAAAGGCATGGAAAACGAGAGTGATCTTGTGATCATGGTTCATGACATTATTGGCAAGATTGAAGCGATGATCAAAACGTTCAGAAGATAAGATCACACGCCTAATCTTTCATCAAATACAGATCTCAATTCGACACCGAGAATACATAGGTTTCTACATGTTCACAGTTCTTATATGTTCTAGAGAGAGAGGCAATGTCGGGAGCATTTATAGTAAAGTAAGTCATCAGAGTTCAATTCAAATGACAGGGCTTCACACCTTCCTGATGAGAAGAAACAGCCTCTGGTCAAGTTCAAACTTGCTGCAATGCGAGGGATCCCCCTTCAGCATCATCAGGAGCCCACCAAAAGAAGCATCTATTTCCCTGGATTCAGATGAAATACTCCATTCAAGATAAAAATTCAACCGGAAAATATGTATCATCTACGTTCGTAAACTGTTCATAAAAAGAAACTAAAATGGATTTATCACCATAATAGCCATTTATGGTAGCCATCACAGACAGGAGAAGATGCTCAATGACACATTCTTGCTCAAACATAGATAAAATATAAGCACAGGAACGTCAAGCTCTTGCTTCTTTCATGGCTCATGCAATAGAATTGTAGTATTTGAGAACAAAATTGTTTAGAGGAAGTTATAACACGTACGCTTTACCACCATGCCCAGAACTTTCTGATATTCTAAACAGCTTCCCGTGCATGACATATTCATATCTGTCAGCAAGCGACTTCCTATTACCCTGTTACACAGGATAACAATTCAAGCGTCCAGACTGCGTAAGACCAAACTAATAATTGAACAGAGGAAGACACGAATATAGTCGACGGAAAACAACCAATAGCCAGTCATGACAATGAATGCAAAAACTATGGAAACTCAATATTCCCTAATTGATTGAATGTTTCCTGTTACAGACTATAAATCACTGGAAGAACAAGTTACCTGAAGAAAATAGCCTGTGTCAGGGGTTCCATCAAGATTCAGAGTTGGAGCCAGTGCCATTGAAAACTTCTCACCTTCTTTCAAGTTGTAGATTTCTGTATTAATGTCCAGATGCATGAACATGTCAAACTTCTCGCTCTTTGCCTCTATTCGAGTAACTGTTGGACAGATTGTGAAAACACCAATGTCATTTGCTTAACTGTGTTGAAAAGTTCTTTTAAGAACTATACATGACTTGTATTCAAACATCATAACTAGGGGAAAGGAGAATTCCACAACTTCTATGCACATCAAAGGGGTAAAAGAAGAATCTGCATGCAAAAGGGCGAGAAACTATTTTACAAAAAAAACGCACCTTTATCAAACTTTTTGCCATCTGGGTTTAATCGCTCGATCTTAAAAATATCATCAAAGAGAAGCTCAACCATCCTTACAACAGCAACCCTGCTTCACAAAGGTTAATGCAACCCAGAAAAATTAACAGGGAGATAATGGAAGTTAACAAACAGAGTTATAATAAGAGTATGCCCATCAAATAACAGAACAAGTTCAGCAAAGAACAAAGAAAACAAACAGAAAACAGTGCGTTAAGTTAGTAACTGAAAGCATTAGATTAGGGCTTGGTTGGAGATTTCACAGGTTCGCATCTAAAAGCGAAATGGAGCGAGAAGACATTTGTAGTGGTCAAGAAGTTAATCGAGATATAGTAAACAAAAGGAATTAAAGAACAGATATTCAAGCAAGATCAAGGAGAAATTAAGCAAAATACCTGAATTGAGGTCTGCAACTTGAAATTGAGTGCTACAAAGGTTTAGAAAGGGTTTACAAACGGGAGATGATGACCGAGGAGTGAACGAATATGGAACAATAAAAACCCTAAATTATGGTTTTTAAAATACGCCTATTTTACTTCAATTTTTACAACATTTTAAATCAAAATACATTCAATTACAAACCATAAATTGCTATTATTTTAAATAATTATAGTTGAGTAAAAATTCATATTAAAGTTCTAATAAATTATCTGTTTACAAACTAATTTTAATTTTAAAATTTATTGAAATAAACATAGACTAAAATTAAATATTTGAAAACCTTTAACTTTATTACTATTATTTTAGAAAATTCAATAGAAATTAACTACAAATCATTTTAAAAAATAATAAATAGTTATTTTAAAATTGATGTCAATTTTAAATAATACAAAAATTAATTCTGAACAATTAAAAAATATATAAAAACTAAAATAAAAGGAGGACATAGTTTTATTCCATATTTAACCTTCAACAAAAACAAGTAATTTACAAACAGCATCCACCGCTCCGTTTACTGTCCAGACAAGCCAAGGTACATCGAAGTCGCAACGCCAAGCGCGTACACTGCAATCATAGTCCCAACCAGGTCCTTCCCCGACCGAGTCACGGCGCCGATTCCCGCGATTCCTGCAATTCCGACCGGAACTCGAAACATCACTTCTTTACTGACATTCTTCACTACAGCCTCTGCGAATAGCTCGATCGCCCAACGCTTGAAGCGGATCGGTCCTAGGGTTTCTTCGTCTTCACGGTCTGCGTCTTCGCGATTGACGGCTCGCAGGGCTGAGTCGACCTGTTGCCGAGTCGGAGGAGAGGGAAGCCACTTGGAAATGAGTGGATGAGGGCGGACGGTGGTGAGGAGACGGTGGAGGTGGTCGGCGGCGGTGCAGAGTTGGTAGGGGAAAACACCGGCGTATGCGTGCTGCGTTAGGTCAAGGCAGTGGGAGAAAGTGGAATCGCAGGCTGAGTCGAAATCGGGCGAGTTCGAAAGTGAGTTCTTGACTCGTTTTGAGGCTGATATTCCCATTATCCTTCTCCCTCTCTCCCGCCCACCACTCCACCAGTTCGGAAAATATCAGAAAGGTAAATCCTTTTATATTTGAATTCGTTTGAAGTATCTAAGCTTGGTCTGCGACATGTTTTGAAAATCAATTAAATTTTGTCGTTATCTTTTTGCATTTATGATTGCAAAAATTCATACAAAATTTTATGAGTATGTGAGGATGAAGATCAATCAACCATCTACTCTTTGACAGAGAATTTCATTTATATCTGAACAAAAACGTTTTAACTTTACTTTGCTCTGTCCAAATACAGAAATCTACAAATAATTGCTGGGGAAATACAGACGATACAAGGGAGGGATGATGGTACACGCATGGAAGAAGATTTGAAGAGTTTTCATACACAAGCAGAGCAGCAGAGCAGAAACCCCATTGGAGAAAGAAGAGAAAAGGAGGGGAAAATAGGTCAACTTTCCAAGCGTGAATGAGAGTGTGTAGAACGAATCCCATTCAGCTAACAAGGTGTCTGGGTGAATTGTTGAACATACTGTGCCATATGTATGCTCTTGAAAGCACCATCTCAAGTTCTTGATGGGTCCAATTTTGAGTTGGAACATGCTGGAGAAACATCACCAGTTCTTGGAAATCAAGTTTCTGCAGCTCTTCAGACCACTGAAACGAAGGGAGAAGGCTAATTCAGAAACAAGATCTACACAAAATACTTTGAACAGAAACTCAAGTGGGTGAAAATGATATGATATTGCCCTACTCAGAGGCATCAGAATCTTTGGATCATTGCAGTGATGCTTCAGTAATGAAAACCATTCAAACCATTTACCTCAGGTTCCATTCTAGAATTGGATTATCAAAACAAATTTGATATCCTTACCGTCAAAAGAAAACTGGCAAATATGTAGACAAGGAAATCTGGCAATGAGTCCCCTTCCGCAAGATAAGTATCCCATAACCGGGTAACAAGATGGAAAGGAATCTGATGGAACAAAACAATATCATCAACATTGAATTATCTTAATTGTAGAATGTGATTTGGTTTTAATCTATTTCCAACAGAAGTAACTGGAAGAAGCTATAGCATTATGAATACAAAGTTCTTGGCAAACCTCCCGTATCAGAAGACAGTTGAACCACCGAAAAGCGAATTGAAGAAACTCCAGACCCTGCTCCTCCATGTGTCTTGAAACAGGTTCTGGTCAAATTAAGATGCATACAAGATTGGTTAATAAATGGCTTGTCATATCCGATTCTCTAGGCTGTGAGGAGGATAAATTGAAGGAAATTCAAGCATATGGCTTCTACAAAAGAGTCGAGTCCAGAAAGAGAGGTTACCATCAATCCTCCTAACCAGTTCCTTCAACTTAAATACAAGCCGCTGAATTCCCGGTTGTGCAAACGTATAATGATCTTGCATACCATCAAGTAATTTGGATAGACACCAGTAGCAATCTGCCTCAATGTTTGTGATCTTGTCAGGAGATAGATCAGAGATGGACCATTTCTCAACGCCACCTTCTAAGTATTCTGACAAGAAGACAACTAAAAATGGAGTAGCAAGATCATTTATTCCTTGAACATATCCGCTCGCAGGATGTCGAATAGCCCTGGATTGAAAACAATTGTGTAAATGAGATACAAATAAATAAATGGATTCTGGTACAAATCAGTGACATTGCAAGGTCTTTGTTTCTCATAGAAAAATGTCTTACCAAGTATAGAGAATACGCTCCAAAGATTTCTGAACTTGTGCTTGTTGAAAGAAAGTAACATCAGGTACGGTTCTAGGGCAATCAACAGCAATCTAACAAGGAACACATGGTTCAAGGACTGGTAGAACTAGAGAGAACAAGTTATGAAATTCAGCACTAACTCGCAGGCAAGCATTACCTGGCGGAGCATGTTTATCTCATCGTCAGACCGTTCAGTATCAGGAATGTCATAGAATTGTGCAACGCTGTCAAGATATTCAAGCCTCTTTCTTCGTAGAACTCCCTCCTTTCTATCTGAATTAGGTGGTGCATAGCCCTGTTGTCAGTGCATTTTTAAATTTTGGACAAACAGCTAAAGGATTGTATCAGACAAGTTAGGGAAGTCTCTGTGAAATTGCCCTTCTAAGCAAGCTAGATAACAATCGACGTTGATAAATAATGCTCACTCATAATAATAACTCACAAAAATGTTAAGAGAACAAACTGCCATAGAGAGTGAAAAACACAAGCAACCAAACAAAAAAAGAAGCAGAACTCTACAAAATGTAAGAAACCAAATAAAACAATGGAGAACAAAGCGCTAAGTGGAGGAACAAAAATAATCCTAGGAGTAAATCCACTGATGCTAGACCAAAGAAATGCATAATCGGCATCTAAACAATATGCACCTAAAACACTGCCCATAAGACGATTTTTAAGAACCTTGCTTGATTTTAGAGGATTCTAAACAAGAATAGTTCCTTCTCGTAGTCCCGTTTTATGGTCGTCGAGAGGTACATGTAGTCTAGCTTTTCTTGGAGATATGTTGAAGAACGTTCCATTATGAGTCATTTTTCATTTTTTTTAGCTATCCAAGCATTGTGGAAGCAAGCCTACCTCGAGTTCAACTCAACATCCCACTCTGTTCCCCACCCGATGGAAGGGCATGGGGTAGAGCTAGTCAGATGGTTAAATGAATGACGCATGAGGCCCATCTCTATCATCACATTCAATCCAAGCCCTTGGCCACACACGCAAGAAAACTTAGTCATATGAGATCTAGACCCATACCAAACAGTTACTGGCACAAGCCTTCTGTCGTTGGAATTTATAATCAGAATGATCAATTTGAAGGAAAAAGAGCTCTTTGAGAAGGAATATTTTCCTCTTCAGAATACATACATGCATATATATTAACAATTAGCACCATATACCAGTTATCACATGGAAAAACAATGGGGGAAAAGAAGGAAGAAGAAATCCTGCTTTCCGTCAAGCAATCAGAAATTATGAGTATCAGATCCAACTTACCAAAAGAAGTCTCCATATATTTGGGCGCATATATGGCGGAACGCCACTCCAAGCTAGCTCACGCAACTTGTCTACATAGTCAAATAAATATAAGCACCCCAATGCATTAGTGTTCCTTTACCAAGTTTTGACTGTGCGTAGGAATCTTTGAGTTCATGATGGGGGAGGATTATTTAGAACTATACGCATATATATACCTGATATGATTGTTGTTCCTGATAGCAACTTTGTGAACTTCAGGACCCTTGCAGAATCTGTTGCTCTAGCACCCATTATTGGCTTTTGGACTTCTTTAGCAAAATCCTCGGTGTTGGAGGTTGAAGATTTAGACTTACTAACAATTGTATTATTATTCATAATCTGAATATCTTCCTATATTGAAAGAGAGAGTTTCACTATAATGTGTCTTCACATCCAAACTAACATGAAAATTTTCAAATCAGTCTCACCTCCTCAGATTTGGCAATGCGGTTGCTTGTACCAATATCATTATGCGACAAGCTCCTCGAATAATTTGATGATTTTTCTGATATGCTCGAGGGGTCGATCACGTCTGATCTTCTAGTGAGCAATACTTTTCCAGGAATACTGCGGCCTTTCAGCAGCCTGCATCAGAGATGTGATTAAGAATTTATGGGATCAACTAGCGGCATCTACCAAGTGTGACAGCCTTGAGAACATTTAATGAATAAGAAGGTAGACTCCACCAGGGAACTTTTGAGGAATTGAAGCATTTACAAAGCTACAGGATAGCTATCCAATTCTGTCAATATCAAAATTCAGACCAGTCGATATCTGGTTTAGATTATCCAGCTACAAGTGTCAAGAGTTGGGCAGGCTGTTAAAGTCCCTAGATTAAGAGCCCCAACATTATAGTTAAACAAACAGGAAATGAGTAGCAATTTAAATTTCCATCTGCAGTGCTCCCACACATTTCCCAGAATCCAAATGTAAAACGGCATGGAGGCCAGATCGCATCTATGTAAGCCGTAGCTCATATATAAAGATCTAAAGAGCCCATGAAGATTTCCTCAATAATCTAACAGAGACTCCTAAGATTAAAAGCTTACATTATTGAGGTAGCCGATTAAACGTGAAAATAGCATACGAGAAAACGATTCGTTATGAAATTGGAGATCGAAATCTTAGTTGGGCAACTGGATTTCAAAATCGAATGAAGATTCAAGGAAGAGAGACAGAAAAGAGAGGGGGAAGGGAAGGGAAGGGAAGGAAAGTAAAAGAAAGGAAAGGAAATCAGAGATTTGGAAACAAGAATTACGGGGAATTGAGATTGTTACCCTTGAACATTTCTGAGGGTCTGATTGAATCGGGAATCGAGACCTGAGATCGTATTGTCTTTTGTTTGTCGATCTTCGCCGCCGAGAGTGTTAATGCCAGTGTTCTTCATGTTCGCTCAACAGAATCATGCTCCGTTTGCCCCCCCTAATATTTCCTCAACCCCCGACCGGAGGTCGCAAATTATTAGTAAAATTGAAATTTTTACAATAATTTCTAAATTTTCAACTACGATCTTTCCCTTGTTTGGGACACCAAGTTTATACTATTTTTTTGGATATATTTTTAGTCAAGCATCATCCTTATACCATATCAAAATTTAGGTTTGAATTATCTACTCCCACTAAAATAAATTAATTTATGTTTTTTTTTCTTTTCTTTTTTTGACAATTTAATCAAATTTATTATCTGTATAGAACATAAACCGAGAACCATGACTTAGTTTAAGATGGTCGAAGATGTCTATTGGACAAGGAGGGTCGGGATGAGTTCTCCATCTCCGTCTCCGTCTCCTATTTCATACTCGGCCAAATTGTCCATGTGATTTTGCAAGGAACGTGACATAAATTTCTTGTGGAGAATTCGTAGGGATCAGATTCCTCGTAGGAAATTTGATACGAAATAAATAAGATATTTTAATCATGTCACGAGAACTTCACAATGAAATATAAAGTTTTAAAATATTATTTTTAAGGTTTTAAGTTAATTTCTAGCGTGGGTTATGGTGACATTCATATTACACTTTAGAACGAATATTTTAAAAATTAAAACAAAAGTTGAATATTATGTTTTTTTTAAGGTTCATTTATATTTCTCAATTTTGATTCAAATCTTAATATTAATAGTTTTTTTTTTTTCTTAAAATAGGATCTAACAAGTTAGAAAATTTAAGAAAATAACTATTATAAAAATTTAACCAATCAAATTTTTAATTTTTTCTTTATTATTATGTGTATTGAAGTAAAAGTTATTTTAATTTTAATTTTTGTTTTCTTTTTTAAAAATTAAGTTCTCCACACATATTTAAGAAAAAAAACCTAAATTAAAATTTGAAAACTAAAAAAAAATTAACTTTTGGTGGACACGGTGAGAGAATAGGCGAAGCGTGTTTGAGGTACATGAATGAACTGGAACCACATTTTTTTTAGTAGCTCAATTATAAAAACTTTATAATTAAGCCGAGCAATTCTATGCTAGTCAATCTCTTAAAATTTTTTGTAAAATGATTTGTATTAGTTTGTGGGATAGTCTCTACTCTTAGAAGCGATGAGTAAATAACGTGACAATATCGTAAGGGATACAATGATAAATTATTATTTGAAAATTTAATTAAAAAAAAAAGTATGTAAATTTAGCAAATGAATATATATTCAAAATAAACGCTGAATATCAAGAACGAGGCTTTGCTCCTTTTTTGGCTATCCTTTTATGGATGTCTTTAATAATATCCTCTTTGATACTAATTCCACGCGGTTTTTCATGCTTTGCCTTTTTGTATTCTTCGGGATGTTTCGGGCTACATTTCGTTCCTTTTGCTTCCGAATTGCTAATCTCAATCATGTCGATACTAATAAGGAGAATACAAATAAACACGAGCATGCTTCCTTTCGAGATGTCCATTATCGACGACGAAAGTAAGTACAATGATGAGAATGCTTCAAATTTGTAGTTATTTATAATGCTTTAGCTCTTCTATATTAAGCATTTCGTTTCAAATTTGGTTTCGTTTTGTGGTTGACATTTTGTCATCTCTTTCTTTCTATTTGGTTGTGGATCAGATTAAACCCGATGACAACCTCTCTACACGTGATTTGACCGTAAATACAATTTTTTTTTTTTTTTATAATTAAGAGAATGATTATAAAACGAGCTTATTACCTTCTGAGATGGTCATTACTGACAATGAAAGTTCAATGTCTCAAGGAGCTAACGCACGGTATACTTTAGGAAAAAAAAAAGTTAAGGGTATTAACGTAATTTTAACGTTTATATATATATATATATATATATAAAATAAATTAGGAAAGAAAAAAAAAAGTCAAATAAATTATAAAGATATGTTGCAAAGGTCAAACGTTCTTACCCACTCCCCAATGAGGAAAGATTCTCATTGGATTCGGATCCAACAAAGTCCGGATAAGACCCGATATTTGCCGGTGACCTGGATCCGAATGGGTCAAAAAAACCCGCTATTTCCCTTGACCCGGATCCGAATGGGTCCAACAAAGGTAAAGTTTGTGCCTTTTTTTCATTCATTTTGCCACTCCCCTCTCTCCCCTGTACCTACCCTCGCTTTTACAACTACAGGGAGCGGGTAATTCTCCTCCCGGCTCTTTCCGGGACGCCGTCCCCCCGCCATTTTTTCTGATTTGGAGCTCCCATCCCTTCAATCTCTCAGCCGATCGGCTCCCAAAAGCATTTCCGGGTGCTCGGGCTGTTGATTCCGAAGCTCTTGCTTGTTTAATTGTACGGTAAACGGAGTTGTTCAATGGGTTCTTCTTCTTCAGGTGTGTTTGCCTTGAACTGAGTTGTTTTCTGTTTGCTTTTCTAGGTTAAAGGTTGTTATGAGTTCCTCTTTTTCTTCTTTTTAGTGAAGCTCGATTTTGGTGCTGTTTGGTTGTTGTCCTGTTTGGTTGAGCTGTCTTTTTGTTTTCTGGAATTATTTTTCGCGTTGAAGTCCTGTTTGTCATGGATTAGCCATTTAAAGATGCTTACGCCGCCGATTCGCTAGAGCTCTAAAAAGGTTGTCATATAACTGGTTTGTGTATTGAGAGAGAGAGAGATTCATGTGTTGGTTCTGATTGTCTAGGGTTTCTGAATTGTGACTTTCCTGCATTAAATTTTTGTGTGGTTGGCCTTGCATAGTTCGTGTACTTTGGTTTTGTATTGCAGTCTATACTCGACATGTAGCATGTGAATAGTTACTTATTAAACTTGGCATTTCTTCAAGATAA